>NW_007377509.1:56559-58046 GCF_000475195.1 Diaphorina citri
TTTTCCAATATCGACGATCCGATATCCGGATGGATTATGATCTGGATACCAACCGGGAATAGACTACTGTTGGCTTTTCCCGGTCATACTCAGGCTGGGTGAGGTGTGTGAGGAGCCGGGGAACTTGTCGCAAAGAGAGAGTAAAACTCTTCAGCCAGCCTAGTTAGCTTAGTTGGTAGTGCGTCTGCCTTGTAAGCGCTAGGCCGCGGGTTCGATTCCCGCCCGGGGCGGTTTTTATCCCGATGGGATAATGTTCGTTCTCGGAACGGCTGGCTTTCTCCTATCCTGTCTTCCTTCTCTCTTCGATTTCGGGACGATATCTATTTCTTCTTCTTCTTCTTCTCCTTCTTCTTCTTCTTTTCTTTCGAAAAATTAAATGCGAAGGAACGATTTTTCTCTCTCTCTGCCCCAAAGTTAATTCCCTGAAAAAAGAAATGGTATTCTTTCTCTCTTCTTTTTGTCATTTTTTATTCGCTTCCTTTTCTGGGTTTCTGGTACATTACACTGTAGAATTCACATAGACTCCCAGAGAAAATGGAATAACGAAGGGAATGGGAGGAAAAATATGGGAGTGAGGCCTAAATGCCTTTTTTTCGGAGAGGAAAAGTAATTTTGTCCCTTTGTGTAAACAGATAAGGTTCGTTCTCGGAACGGCAGGCTTTTTCCTAGCCTGATTTTCTTCTCTCTTCGATTTCGGGACGATAAGACGACTGTTGTTACTGTTACAATAAGACTTTTATCAAAGCTCTCTCTCTCTTTTCTCCGCTCTGTTCTCCTTCTCTCTTCGATTTCCGGACGATAAGACCTCCATTGTTACTGTTACGATAAGACTCTAATCAAACCTCTCTCTCTCTCTCTCTCTCTCTCTCTCTCTCTCTCTCTCTCTCTCTGCTTTCTCTCTTTTTAAATCTTTTCCATTGTCTACAAAAACTGTTTTTTCTCTTCCTCGAATTCATATTCATTCATATTTCCTCTTTCTCTCTCTCGCTCGCTCTCTCTCTCTCTCTCTCTCTCTCTATCTCTCTCTCTTTCTAAAAATAACCCTATTATTATCTACCTACCGCAAGGTTTTTCTATGCGTTTCAAGAGATCTGGCTCCTTATTATATTCCAGTTATGCTAAATCCAAGCACAACTCAGACAAGTTAAAACGCAGTCTAGAACCGGTCTATTTTTAGTCCGATCTAAGATACACCCATCGGTTGGTCATTTTGTCCTTCCACAAAGTGTAATCGACCTGCTTAGACAGTGGTTCCTAAATTTTGTCAAATGGGGGTTCATATTGTTGTTCTTAAACTGTGTGAAATGAGGTTCATGTTCATATCCAGTAGGCGAATCGTGCTATGAATTTTCACTGAGACGAATATTCCACCGGAAATTGAGACGAATCTTGTTTTTCCTTTCAATGTGGCCGTGTTGTATTAAACCGCCTTAAACGAAAAAATGAGCTGGTCCCTTGGATTCTCGTTTATCCAGGTTCGACTGTAT
>NW_007377509.1:58368-68413 GCF_000475195.1 Diaphorina citri
GATAATTGATTTTAATCGAAGTATTGGTCGTGCTTCAAGCTCACACCCACACTCTCAATTCACCCATTTTGGTTGTAGGGTGAATGTACCAGTAGTCGACTTTACACCAGTAGTCGATCACTCGGTCATGTTTAGTTAATTTTAAGCTATAAACGTATATCCTATTTAATTTCTGATAACATTTTTTGAATATTCGTGTTGTTTTGATACTACTGTAAAAAAAGGCGCCAAATTCGAATTTTTCTTCATTATAAAAAATCATTTTGAAAAAAAAATTCGGTGTGTTTTTGGGATTTGCAGAGGGAGGATGTGTTTTGTGCAGTTTCAAGACACGATCTTGGCAAAGAGTTTTTTCTTGATTCCTGTTATGTAAAGTGTTCAAAGTGTGTGTAAAGTGAAAATATAAGGTGTGAAGTTCATTTTAAACTTCACTTTTCATTGGTAAGTGTATTATTTAATCATTTATTAAGTAATTAATTATTGATCAACATTAAAAACAGGTTTTTTCCACATTTTCAAAAGTCGATCTCTTTTGATCATCATTATAACCAGTGGTTTCAATTCTCGACCGAACTTTGATTTGATCGAAACATGGTAATTCCATAAACGATCAGTCTGATTGACTACTAATACATGGTGTTTTTATATTCGATAATTTTGATCAAGATTTCGGACATAGTGATTTTATTGTCGGCCAATTTGATCGGGAATAGAAATGTCATTGTTTTATTGTCAACCATGTAGATCCAGCAGCATAATAGGTCGGTATATCAATTTATTCAATTTTTCCCAAAGTTAATGTTGGTGAAAATAAGAATTCTGATTAAATTTAATTCTAAACTATAACTTTTCCTTGCAACAGCCCAATAAACTATATGAAATCACAAATGATCGACAACTAGTGCAATGCATGATCAACAACTAGAACAGGTGATCGAGAACTAGTGCATTTTTTTGATCGAAATTAGATACACACTGATCGAGAACTAGTGCTTTTCTGAAAAATCAGTTTGAGCTATAAAAAAAGCATAAAAACAAAAGATATTGCTATAAAAAATAAGATACATAAAAAATTTGAAGTCTTAGCTTTAATTTCTACAACTATAGTAAAAACAAAATGGCGTTTGCAGCACTCCGCCCCGCCCCTCTTTTCACAATCCTTTCCTTTTTTTCTTCCCCTCCCCCTCCTCCTCCTCCTCCTCCTTTTTCTTCTTCCTCCTTATTCTTCTTCTTTTTCTTCTTCTTCTCCTTCTCGTCCTTCTTCTTCTTTTCCTCCTCCTCCTTCTTCTTCTTCTTCTTTTTCTTCTTCTCGTCCTCCTTCTTCTTTTCCTCTTTCTCCTCCTAATCCTCCTTCTCCGTCGTCTTCTTCTTGTTCTTCTCCTCCTCCTCCTCCTCCAATAAAAATAGAATAAACATTAATATTTGAATGAATAGCTATATTAAATAGCAGTTTTGCGTAGGATAATCAAGGATAGCTCTTTAATATTTGCCTTCTCCATTACAGTCAAACAATTCAAAAGGGGCTTTCAGATACTTTAGTGCTTTGTAGCCTTCTTTACAGATTGTCAACTTGTAAGTATTAGAGCCCCATTGTTTTTACAAAACCCGTTTTATAAGGAAAGATCACCTGATGACACAACATGTGTGTTGTCAAAAATTCAGAGTACGCATTATCGGAAGTACGTATGTCTGTAATTTAGGTTCTTTTCCTAGGTGTGTAGGTATATTACTTATCTTCATTTTATCCCATGTCCCATGTGAAGAACGGTGACTCAATAATGACTCCCATCTTGTACGATGGCAAATTACCAGACGAAATTTTCAGAGAATGTATTGTTTATTGTGTAAGGGGATAAAATGTGAATCCATCTTATATCCTAAAACTAAAAGCTTATATGTTGGCTCAGGTGTTTTTGGAAGAAACTCATTTGTGCGGAACATAAGGCGCTCACACCCCTACCAAATTGACTTTGTGAGAAAATGTTGAGCTTTTGAGCGCAATGTATCTTATGAGCCTTAAGTTTAGAAGAGTTACTTTCGATAATGGAATCTATGAAAATTTCATACGTCACATGTGAGGCCCATAGAAAGCTTTTTAGAAGGTTCTGCCAGTTTAAATTTTGTGATAAATAATCAAGGATGTGTTGCGAACTCCAAAAACAAAATAACTAGAACGTACTACTATACATACGTAAGTAGAAGATAGCTATACGCTAAAGTCGCTACCCATAATTTACGAAAATTTTCAATGAGATCGTCTAGTTTTAGACTGAAATTTGATAGCATACAGGTCATAGGCTATACATGCATACTGCCCATTTTCTTCCTGCCTTTCCATAGAGTTACTTTCCAGGATTCAGGATTTTCAGGCTCAGGAATTATTCATGAGCATGAAACCCTAATGAAAGTTCAAATCCTGATGAAAAGTTCAAACCAACTTTGTAGAAACTTTATGAAAACTCGGGGCTATGAGATTTTTTTTTTCTTCATTTTTGTTATTCATATACTTTCCTCGTGTTGTTTACATACTGGGTGTGCTCATTTCTGATTTGTGGCTAGCTGGTTAGCAGATTCTCCAATCTGTGCACTCATTTTTAGTGTCTTTAGTGGATGCTCCAAATGACTCCAATCTCCAATGGATTGTTACATCTATTCGATTATTAATGTTATAGGTTTTTTTAACCTCTCTACATTTGCCCATGGTTTGGTTTCCGATATCGACGATCCGATATCCGGATGGATTATAATCTGGATACTAGTCAGCTCCCATGGCGTAGTGGTCACTGCGCTCGCCTTGCACGCGGGAGACCCGGGTTCGATTCCCGGCGGGGTCAAGAAACCAACTAAGCTAAGTAGGCTGGCAACCAAACTTTTTTGTTAGCGGAATGGTGCTTTCATTATTTGACATGTTTTTTTTTCTGCCCATAGTATAGCTTTTATTGAGATTCTTATTTCGGCTGTAAAGGGGACTCAAAACAATCAAAATCAGAACCAATCAAGGTCAAAGCAGTTCCACTGGGATCTCATACAGCTCCCAATTTGTTCTAAATTCTAAAGTATCTGGCTGACAAAGAAAGAAAAAAAAAATAGTTACTTCATTAAGAGCCAGAATAGATTTGAACATCAGTGAGATGATTTCAGAATAGATTTGAACATCAGTGATATGGTCAAATCATCTCAATGAAGTTAAAATCTTTCCTATGAATTCGAATCCATTCCAAACATCCTATTCTATTCTTATCGAATATCCTACATTTTGCCCGTTTCTCGAGAACGTCATAAGTATAACCACTTTCCTCTTTTCCGACCGTTTTCATTCTGGCAATTTTCTTTTCGACGAAAATAACACTTTTCTCTTTGTTAAATAAAACAAAAGCTCTCTTGGTAAAGACAAGGAAGTTGGAATGGTTCTAATTTAAAATTAACATAGTACATTTAAAATAATGAAAATAGAAAAGGAAGGAGACGAGAGTACCAAATGATGGACATCATCCAGGAAAAAAAGGGAGTTACTGGGGCTCACAGCATTAGAAGGCGTCCACAGCGGAGCCCCTACCCTAAAGCCTAAATTAGACCCGACCGAAGAGAAAATAAACAATTTTTCTTTTTCTGGTACCTATACTTCTCTAAGACCTTTGTCAACAATACCTTTGTCTGGGGGCACTTTATTCAGGATCACCTGCCTACTTCAGCAAAGCAAAAGGAAATATCAGCATTTTGCGAAATTTCTTTTCGTGCAGAAGAAGAAAAGGAAATGTGTTTCCCTTTTGCTCAGATCTTTTCATCTACATTTTTTTTCCTTCTTATTCTTATTCTTCTTCTTCGTCTCTTTCTCCTTCTTCTTCTTCTTCATTTCCTTCGAAAAATTAAATGCGAAGGAACGATTTTTCTCTCTGTGTGTTCCGAAGTTAATTCCCTGAAAAAAGAAATGGTATTCTTTCTCTCTTCTTTTTGTCATTTTTTATTCCCTTCCTTTTCTGGGTTTCTGGTACATTACACTGTAGAATTCACATGGACTCCCAGAGAAAATGGAATAACGAAGGAAATGGGAGGAAAAATATGGGAATGAGGCCTAAATGCCTTTTTTTTCGGAGAGGAAAAGTAATTTTGTCCCTTTGTGTAAACAGATA
Organism: Diaphorina citri; assembly: GCF_000475195.1. Classification (NCBI taxonomy): domain Eukaryota; kingdom Metazoa; phylum Arthropoda; class Insecta; order Hemiptera; family Psyllidae; genus Diaphorina; species Diaphorina citri. Next base: position 62,499 of record NW_007377509.1, read on the forward strand.
AGGTTCGTTCTCGGAACCGCAGGCTTTGTCCTAGCCTCATTTCCTTCTCTCTTCGATTCTCTCTTGTTACTGTTACGATAAGACTCTAATGAAACCTCTCTCTCTCTCTCTCTCTCTCTCTCTCTCTCTCTCTCTCTCTCTCTCTCTCTCCCTCCCTCTCTCTCTCTACCTACCGCTACAATACCTACTTCGCATTTAGGTGCTGGGTCAACACGAGAACACCAGAAAGTAACCCGTTGAAATATTTGCAATCGAAAAACGAGATTGTCCTAATAGCACTAAGAATTAAGATCCTAGGAAAAATATCACCCTTCTTAGAACAGGGCTTCTATCTTTCATTCGCCATCTGCAACAACCGGCTTTAGACTTTCCTGTTTTCCAACTTAGGGACGTTTAGATTTATTAGAGGCCACATTTTGAAAGGAAAAACAAGATTCGTCTCAATTTCCGGTGGAATATTCGTCTCAGTGAAAATTCATAGCACGATTCGCCTACTGAATATGAACATGAACCTCATTTCACACAGTTTAAGAACAACAAGGGTAAGTGTACCATTTATTCGCCCACCTAAAAAACGTACCATTTATTCGCCCACCTGTACCATACGCCACATAAGTCTGAACTGGACGAACTTTTTCAAGATCCAATTTCATCAAAAGAAAGGGCTTTAAAAACTGCTAGAAACCAGTGATTTCAAAATTGTAGTCATAAAACAAAAATTAGAAACAAATAAATGTGGGCAGGCGGGCCAATAAATGGTACGTTTTTTAAGTGGGCGAATAAATGGTATACTTACCCAATATGAACCCCATTTGACAAAATTTAGGAACGACTGTCTAAGCAGGTCGATTACACTTTGTGGAAGGACAAAATGACCAACCGATGGGTGTATCTTAGATCGGACTAAAAATAGACCGGTTCTAGACTGCGATTTAACTTGTCTGAGTTGTGCTTGGATTTAGCATAACTGGAATATAATAAGGAGCTAGATCTTGAAACGCATAGAAAAACCTTGCGGTAGGTAGAGAGAGAGAGGGAGAGAGAGAGAGAGAGAGAGAGAGAGAGAGAGAGAGAGAGAGAGAGAGAGAGAGAGAGGGTTCTGGAACCCATAAAATATGAAATAAATGAGACAAAAGAATTTTGGTGGGGAGAAAAGTTTATAGCTCATGCCCGCCAATCACCCTCAAACAGTCGGAAAGTGTATGGCGGAAAATCCTTCAGACCTCTAGGTCACACGTTCGATTCCGCCACATTGCTTATACGGATGGGTATACCATTTATAAAAAAATGTATGTTCTGAGTTTTTTATCGATCAAAAATAAATGGAAACTACCGAAATCCATCGTAGACACTTCTTATTTTGAGTACGGCTAAGTTGATAACGCCTGCCCACTCTCTGGCTATACCTGAGTACCACACCTGACGTTCTGTTAGTTCGAGTATTACCTACACGAGAACAACTCTGTCAGGTTGAATAGCAGGCCCAATAAAATGTACATTTTTATATCAACTGTCAACCGCGATGAACATGGATTCTCCCAAAAAAAAAGTGTGTGGCGGAAAAAGCTCTAGGTCACAAGTTCGATTCCGCCACATTACGTTCTGACGGTCTGAGTGTCACGTCAGTGGCTCGTATTAGTGGTATTAGACGTGTTTCAGGTCATATGGACCGAAATCCCTCGACCATTAGACACTTCTTATTTTGAGTACGGCTAAGTCGATAACGCCTGCCCACTCTCTGGCTATACCTGAGTACCACACCTGACCTTCTGTTAGTTCTAGTATTACCTACATGAGAACAACTCTGTCAGGTTGAATAGCAGGCCCAATAAAATGTACATTTTTATATCAACTGTCAACCGCGATGAACATGGATTCTCCCGAGAGCTGCTCAAAATTAAATAAATTTAAAATACAATTATTATTTTTTCGAGAAACATTTTTTTCTCTTATTTATGTAAAAAAGTGGATTTTTTTTCCAAGCTTCATTTTTTAACTCTTCTCTCTCTCGGTTCTCTTAGATTCGATAATTTATCCATATCCACATGATTTTTTTATGACTTTATGTAAATTTCTTCTCTTCCTTTCCCTTTCCTGGGTGATACGAGTCTCCCATCGAGGCTCATGTACTCTTCGATTACAGGAGTTTCTACAGGGTAACTCATGTGGATAGTATACAGGAAGAGATGGAAGAGGAGGAGGAGAAGAAGAAGAAGAAGAAAGGTGAGGAAGAAGAAAAGAAGGAGGCGAAGGAGAAGAAGGTTATAATAGTATTTGATCAAAATGGGAGGTAAATTGATGGAGGGATGGTAACTTTATCCGATCCTCACTAAAAACAAGTAAGTGAAGTAGATAAAATTACCATTACTCAGTAAATGTTTAATATTTCTGTACATTTCAAACAGACCCAGTATATTACGTATTTTAACATACCACTAATCTACCTGCTAATGTCCCAAACTTCGTCTCTCTTTACTTCTTCCTCCAACAAAAATCAACAATAAATTATCAGCATAACTTCAATTATTGTAATTTAGCTGAACCTAATCACGCTGAAGTGGATGGACAAACTATTTGGACATAATTTAGATTTAGACTACCTCATGTTAATTTTGACTTATTTATTCTTTTTTACTTTTTTTTTTACTAATATAATCTCTTAAATATTTATCTCCATTTTATACATGGTTCAAAACAATTAGTGCCCACTGGAAAAAATTCACTGAGGAGAAGAAGAAGAAGAAGAATAAGAAGAAGAAGAAGAAGAAGAAGAAGAAGAAGAAAGGTGAGGAAGAAGAAAAGAAGGAGGCGAAGGAGAAGAAGGTTATAATAGTATTTGATCAAAATGGGAGGTAAAAATACAGGAGGAAGAGGTGAAAAAAAAAGGACGAGGAGGAGAATATAAAAAAGAAGAAGACGACGACAGTGACGAAAAAATAATAGAATTATTTATAGCTACAAAAGGCGAAAAAAGGACCTTGTTCCCGGCAAATGAAAAGAGTCAGGAACCCTATACTGTTCTTCAGGCTACTTTTGAAGAATTAACGCAACTGCGCTAATGATGGAGCAAAATGAGAGAAAAGTATTTATTATTATTATTATTATTATTATTTCTAATTTATTGGAACATTCAGTAAAATTATTGTGAAGCTCCATGTCAACATTGATGGAGGGATGGTAACTTTATCCGATCCTCAGCACTAAAAACAAGTAAGTGAAGTAGATAAAGTTACCATAACTCAGTAAATGTTTATTATTTCTGTACATTTCAAACAGACCCAGTATATTACGTATTTTAACATCCGCCTAATCTACCTGCTAATGTCCCAAACTTCGTCTCTCTTTACTTCTTCCTCCAACAAAAATCAACAATAATTATCAGCAAAACTTCAATTATTGTAATTTAGCTGAACCTAATCACGCTGAAGTGGATGGACAAACTATTTGGACATAATTTAGATAACTACCTCATGTTAATTTTGACTTATTTATTCTTTTTTACTTTTTTTTTACTAATATAATCTCTTAAATATTTATCTCCATTTTATACATGGTTCAAAACAATTAGTGCCCACTGGAAAAAATTCACTCGAAATTTTAAACTAATGAAGTTTTTAAAAAGGCGGTGTAATTAATTTTAATACGCAGGTATATGTTTGTATTGGTCGCCTTATGACGCGGATCAGTCTTATCCACCAGTAGAAAAAAGGCCGTCGGGTCAAAATTCTTGACATAAGCTTATGAGCAACTTTTACTTGAAATTGAAACTTGGTGCACTCAAGTATCTATTTTGGATGACAATAACATACATATTCTTCCGAAGAATTGGATATGTACGTATTGTGAAAGCCATTTATTTTTAAATTTACAAAATTTTCTATTGTTTTATCCACAATTTTTTCTACAAAGCTCCTTCCAAGTAGTCAAAGGATTGGAAATATTCGCGACATGCTCATTATTATGGTTTTGTTTTTCCCAGTGTTAGAATAGAAAATAATATTATCTAGCTTGTTCTAGTGTTAGAATAGAAATAATATCTTCTGTTCTCTACTTCTCTCCCGTCATAGAATTTCCATGCCTTTGGTCAAATCATCTCAATGAAGTTAAAATCTTTCCTATGAATTCGAATCCATTCCAAATTCGATAAAACATCCTACATTTTGCCCGTTTCTCGAGAACGTCATATTAAGTAGTCATAACCATTTTCCTCTTCTCCGACCGTTTTCATTCTGGCAATTTTCTTTTCGAAGAAAATAACACTCTTTGTTGAATAAAACAAAAGCTCTCTTGGTAAAGACAAGGAAGTTGGGAATGGTTCTAATTTAAAATTAACATAGTACATTTAAAATAATGAAAATAGAAAAGAAGGAGACAAGGGTACCAAATGATGGACATCATCCAGGAAAAAAAAGGGGAGTTACTGGGGCTCACAGCATTAGTAGGCGTCCACAACGGAGCCCCTACCCTAGCCTAAATTAGACCCGACCGAAGAGAAAACAAACAATTTTTTTTTTTTTTTTACCTACTTCTAAGACCTTTATCCACAATCCCTTTGTCTGGGGCACTTTATTCAGGATCGCCTGCCTACGTCAGCAAAGAAAGTTACGTCACTCGAGTTTGTTTATTGTTTTAACGAAAATAATGTCGTAGTTTTATTTATTTATTTATTTAGTGTTATTATTATTGTTATTATTACTATTATTATTTTTCTCTCGATTCCGTTCAAACTGATTTCCTTAAAAAAAGAAATTCCCTTCAAACTGATTTCCTTAAAAAAGAAAAGAAAAATGTGAAATGTGAGAGTAGATAATAAATGAAAACTAATTTTTCCCAGTTCTTTTTAGGAGTTTTGTCATCTCCACTAATAGACAATATTGGGTGCATTACAGGTGTCAACCAGGTTTGAATTTGAAATGTCTCTGTACGTCTGTACTCTTAGTTCCCAAGACTTCCCAGCATGACGGCATTTCTCTCAGCATATAAGCATTGGATTAATATTAAGAGTTAGATAAATGTCTAATTATGATAGGTTAGGTTAGACATCTGTCTAACGGATGAGAAAATGGGATAAGGAAAGGACATCAGTTAAAAAGAAGAAGAAGAACTCAATAAGGCCCAAGATTACTGATCATGTAATGTTAAGCAAAGGTTATTAGGTCATTCGATGTATGATGGGGATTAGAAATAGAAAGAAAAAAGGAAATTAAGTTTCCATGCCATAAAGCGAGACGATTCTTATGACAGCTTATGACAGTCATATGGGATTCATTACGTCACTCGAGTTTGTTTATTGTTTTAACGAAAATAATGTCGTAGTTTTATCTATTTATTATTATTTTTACTTTCTATTACTACAGTATAGCGAGCTATACTAGTAATGAAAGTATTGCAATCGGTCCAAATTTTCAAAATATCGGGAAATGTTGGAAATATCCGTTTTGGGACCCTGATTCAAAAAAGTGGTTTTTAGCCCATGGTCTGTACGTTACGTACGTACGTACTACAGGTTTAAATGGGAAAAAGTAGAAAAAAAAAGGGATTTTTAGCCCATGTAACAATTTGGTAAAAATCGGACAGTCACTCATCCAGATATCAACCAACCAACCAACCAACCAACCAACCAACCAACCAACCAGTCAATGTTGCTTCGAACATCGAAAAAAAATTATTTTTTTTTCATACCTACTTATTACACGGGGAGTATTTTAAGATAGAAAATTCTTGGTCGAAAATTGGCCGCCGTAGGCGGTCGATTTTGGACTTATCTTTGGACTTTTGATCGATTTTGGGCCGCCGTAGGCGGCTGAGGCTCGGGACATAGAAAAATTTCAATTTTTTTTTTTTTCCAAATACGTATTTCGCAAATGTAATAGAAAGTCGTGTGATGTTGACACCAGATATTTTTTTTTTTTTTT
>NW_007377509.1:68423-131983 GCF_000475195.1 Diaphorina citri
ATTTGTCATGCTTTCATCAGTTTGCTCTTCCACTTTGCTAAACCTTTATAAACGAGAAAATGTTGTATTAAACCGCCTAACAAAAAACGAGCTGATCCCTTGGATTCTCGTTTATCCAGGTTCGACTGTATTTTGTTTATCTGTTTTTAATAATAGGTATGTTACCTATCACCTTCCTTTCAATGTGGCCTCTAATAAATCTAAAAGTCTACGGGTCCCTTATAAGTTGGAAAACAGGAAAGTCTAAAGCCGGTTGTTGCAGATGGCGAATGAAAGATAGAAGCCCTGTTCTAAGAAGGGTGATATTTTTCCTAGGATCTTAGTGCTATTTAGGACAATCCCTACCATTCAACCATGACAGTCAAAAGGTGTGTCTAAATTACGTACAGTCGACCAAATTCATTGACTGGAACCCACAAAATATGAAATAAGTGAGACCAAAGAATTTTGGTGGGGAGAAAAGTTTATAGCTCATGCCCGCGCCAGCCGCCACTCACCCTCAAACAATCGGAAAGTCACGGTTGGTCCAGTGGTAACGCGCTTGCTTGCCATGCAGAAGGTCCCGGGTTCGAATCCCACCATCGACAAAAATTTGTACTCTCCCAAAAATCTACAAAACATCTTTTTTGACAATCCATTCGGAAATTCCCCTGATGAAGCAAAAAAATCTTCTTTTCTGGACTTTCATTTGACTAAAGTGATTTCTCCCCTTTTCAAAGCCCCAAGCACCAAGAGAATGGACATGAACCAGCAAAAATACATAATATCACGCACCAGAGACCTTTGCAGCAATTTTTCTTTCAAAGGCTCCACCGGATTCTTTCATTTCCTGCCTTCGTCCATTCACATTTTTCTCTAAATTGCCGTCAAAGTGGGACACACACAAAGGCTGTCGAATATTTTTATCAAAAGTTCTATTTCCCCAACATTCTTCTTCTTCTTCTTCTTCATTTTTTTTTTTTTTTTTTTTTTTTTTTTTTTTTTTAAATTTTTTTCCATCACTTTTTTTTTTTTTTCAGTTTTGTTTGACCCGAGTACAGGGGAGCCCTTGACAAAACTGTTAGTATAATGGCACAACTTGTTCTAAGCTGACAATCTGACGGTCTAAAGCAGGTGTGCTAAGTTCTCATCGTCCCGAAATCGAAGTTTTTTTCTTCCTTTTTTTCAATTTCTTTAAAAGTTTCCAGAAATTTAAGCTTTTTTTTTCGTTCGTTCGTTCTTTTTACATTTTCTTCTTATGCCTCTTGTTCTTCTTCTGCTGTTTCTTCGTCAATTTCTTCTTCTACTCCTGCCTTTTCTTCTTCTTCCTCCCTGTCTTCTTCATCCTTTGGCATTTTCTTTTTCTTTTGAATTGAACTTATTTTCATTAGCATCGTGCTCAACTCACAGAGTATCATTTAAAGTGGGATTTTCGTTTTCTACTTCGTCGACTGCAGTGGCAAAGGGCAGTATGATATGATGGGGTTACTACCTAAATTCTTCTGAAATGACTATCAAGGATTCTATCCGCCACGCCAGCCCAGTTGGCTTGTTTGGTATAGCGCGTCTTTCTTGTAAGCACTAGGCCGCTGGATCGATTCCCGCCCGGGGCAGATCTTATCCTGAACGGATAGTGTTCGTTCTCTGAACGGCTGGCTTTCTCCTACCCTGTGTTCTTCTCTCTTCGATTTCGGGACGATAAGACCTTAACAGTTACAGTTCCCTCTGTCGAACCTTGGAGGCTGGCGCGTCTGCCTTATAAGCGCTAGGTCGTGGGTTCGATTTCCGCCCGGGCCAAATTTCATCTCAAATGAATAAGGTTCGTTCTCGGAACGGCTGGCTTTCTTTTCTCTTCGCTTTCGGTACGATAAAGCTGTCCGTATCGACGGCACTAGTTCTGTCTCTCTTCCTCGTAATGATAAGCAATAGAAAATCAAATTTTGGAAAGGAAATTGAAAAACAACAGACTTTTCTTTTCGTCTCTGGATTTTGGCAGGAGAAAAAAATTGTTTTTTCATTCGACTTGGCTTTTCCATTCCGTAAATTTCTGGGTCATCAACATTTGTATGAATTGATTTGGATTTGCAATGAGCGAAGCACTCGGAATACCGATATTATTTTGGTAAAAAAAATAATAATAATAAAATGAAAATAAAGAGAAATAGAGGTAAGCATACCTCGATTTATTTTTGAAGTGTTCAGCTTTTGTGAGTGTTTTGAATAAAATTTACTCTTTTTCTTCTTTCAGACAGAGTCTCCTCTACTAACATAATAAATGAAAACTAATTTTTTTTAGTTCTTTTTAGGAGTTTTGTCATCTCCACTAATAGACCATCATATTGGGTACATTACAGGTGTCAACCAGGTTTGAATTTGAAATGTCTCTGTACGTCTGTACTCTTAATTCCCAAGACTTCCCAGCATGACGGCATTTCTCTCAGCATAAGCATTGGATTAATATTAAGAGTTAGATAAATGTCTAATTATGATACCTAGGTTAGGTTAGACATCTGTCTAACGGATGAGAAAATGGGATAAGGAAAGGACGGTTAAAAAGAAGAAGAAGAAGAACTCAATAAGGCCCAACATTACTGATCATGTAATGTTAAGCAAAGGTTATTAGGTCATTCGATGTATGATGGGGATTAGAAATAGAAAGAAAAAAGGAAATTAAGCCAACTAAAAATTGTAGGTATTTCTACTAGAAATCGTACCTATATGCCAACAAGAAGTCGTCTTTTCCTTTCGGAATTTCGTCTCTTCTGAAGCTCGCTTCCCCTCTTTTGGTATGATAGCGACTGTACTAAATCACAGAAAATCCAAGATGGGAAATAAAAATTAACTACCAATCTTAGAACACATCCTACCTAACAGAATTCCTACGAATACAAATGCCACCATAAGATTTACAAGATTTTACAAGACATACTAGTAACGGTAAGTAATTCTAATGATTTACAGCCTTTACACCTCATAACTTACCACCAAATTCAGTTAGAATCACACAAATCTAAAAGGCATACTAATCGACTTAGGAAATAAAGATATCCCTCAGAAGTTACTAGACATGTCAAAATTAAGATATTAGTATTTCTCGAACGTCTAAAAAAGTGTTTAACATCACGATTGGATCATAGTGGAAGATAAATTTAATGACAAAGACGATATGACGATAATCTCCGAGAAGAATATGATGAATGAAGAATGGAAAAGATAGAAGAAGATGATGTGAAAAGAAACATTGAAGTTCCAGACTTTCAAAACGGAAAGAATGGTGATAAATGTAGCAAGCATGATGACTGCATGGTATATCATATCTATCATGAAGATAGATAGAAGTAATATGAAATATCGCTTTCAGGACGAATGATTATGATTACTGTTTTGATGAATGAAGAATGGAAAAGATAGAAGAAGATGATGTGAAAAGAAACATTGAAGTTCCAGACTTTCAAAACGGAAGGAATGGTGATAAATGTAGGAAGCATGACTGCATGGTATATCATATCTATCATGAAGATAGATAGAAGTAATATGAAATATCGCTTTCAGGACGAATGATTATGATTACTGTATCAGAACATCTCTTCAAAAGTTTCAATGCGCCAGCTTTGGTCTTTCAGCTCTATCTTCAAAGTTTCCGAGATCCCTCTCTTCAAGTCTACCTCGATTCCCAAGTGACCCAGGTTCATATCCCGCTACTGGGAACAAAAAATTTAAAAAAATATTCAAGGAACCTTTGAATATTTCATTTCCATTTTTTTTTTTTTTTTTTTTGCTTACAGAGAAACTCCCCAGGATCGGGAGAGAAAAAGAAGAGGATGAAGAATTGAAACAGGAAAAAGGAGAATTTTTGTATTTTCAAGATGGAATTGAGCCCTTGAACTTTTTAGATTAATATTAATTGTGGACTAAAAAATATATGTTCGGAAAATACCAATGAAACACAAGATATTTTACATAGGACTCTTTTTAAAAATAGCTGTGCAAAACATAATGCTAGTAGAAAAGCTCAGATACATCATGTGAAAAGATAACTAGGTACAAAAAAAAAAAAAAAAAAAAAAAAAAAAAAAAACTCCAAAAAAACGCACCAACCCGAAAAAAAAAACAAAAAAAACCAAAAAAAAACGAAAAATCCGAAACACTGCACACATCCTGGAAACCAAATCCAACAATGCTAGCAAAAATGCTGAGAGAAATAACAAGGAAAGTATTACACAAGATAACTCTGCTAGAATGCCAGCGAACCTAATCCCTCAAGACAGATATTATGAGTTGTATTCAGTCTTCACAAGTCCCAGCTTAATCCCTGGCAGACAATTTTCGCATCAGCTTTTTCCAAGATGAAATAATTTCATATGCAGAAATGCTCGCTTTTGTTCTCTTGTTAGTGTTTCCCGTTCGTTATTGTGTCGAATCCCTTTCGATTCCGAGGGAACTTTGGACCTCGAATTCACTCCTGAAATTTAACATTGAGAAAGATTCTTTCGAAATTTTAAACTAATGAAGTTTTTTAAAAAGGCGGTGTACCTAATTAATTTTAATACGCAGGTATATGTTTGTATTGGTCGCCTTATGGGGCGGATCAGTCTTATCCACCAGTAGAAATAAGGCCGTTGGGTCAAAATTCTTGACATAAGCTTTTGAGCTACTTTTACTTGAAATTGAAACTTGGTGCACTCAAGTATCTATTTTGGATGACAATAGCATACATAATTACATACCTATTCTTTCGAAGAATTGGATATGTACCTACGTATTGTGAAAGCCATGCATGTATTTTTAAATTTACAAAATTTTCTATTGTTTTATCCACAATTTTTTCTACAAAGCTCCTTCCAAGTAGTCAAAGGATTTGGAAATATTCGCGACATGCTCATTATTATGGTTTTGTTTTTCCCAGTGTTAGAATAGAAATAATATTATCTAGCTTGTTCTAGTGTTAGAATAGAAATAATATCTTCTGTTCTCTACTTCTCTCCCGTCATAGAATTTCCATGCCATAAAGCGAGACGATTCTTATGACAGCTTATGACAGTCATATGGGATTCATTACGTCACTCGAGTTTGTTTATTGTTTTAACGAAAATAATGTCGTAGTTTTATTTATTTATTTATTTAGTGTTATTATTATTGTTATTATTACTATTATTATTTTTCTCTCGATTCCGTTCAAACTGATTTCCTTAAAAAAAGAAATTCCCTTCAAACTGATTTCCTTAAAAAAGAAAAGAAAAATGTGAAATGTGAGAGTAGATAATAAATGAAAACTAATTTTTCCCAGTTCTTTTTAGGAGTTTTGTCATCTCCACTAATAGACAATATTGGGTGCATTACAGGTGTCAACCAGGTTTGAATTTGAAATGTCTCTGTACGTCTGTACTCTTAGTTCCCAAGACTTCCCAGCATGACGGCATTTCTCTCAGCATATAAGCATTGGATTAATATTAAGAGTTAGATAAATGTCTAATTATGATAGGTTAGGTTAGACATCTGTCTAACGGATGAGAAAATGGGATAAGGAAAGGACAGTTAAAAAGAAGAAGAACTCAATAAGGCCCAAGATTACTGATCATGTAATGTTAAGCAAAGGTTATTAGGTCATTCAATGTATGATGGGGATTAGAAATAGAAAGAATAAAGGAAATTAAGAATGAAAAATATTATAGTTTGGACATCACAAACAGTTGAAGCCACCCCTTTCCATCAGTTATTTGAACTATCTTTGGAAATTAAGAATGAAAAATATTATAGTTTGGACATCACAAACAGTTGAAGCCACTCCTTCCCATCAGTTATTTGAACTATCTTGGGGGGTAAAGGAACTTAGGGTCTCAGTTGGATATTATTAACAAGGTAGATTATTCTAGTCTATCCGCGGGTAGCTTTAATCAATTCTAACGCGGTTCCAACCCCCTTACTTTCCTGCTGTTACCGTGGGTTCAGGACCCCCTGGTGGCCTAACTTTATTCTTTTATCTCAATCAACCTCCCAAACCAACCACCTTCCACATCAAATATTAATGAAACTTTTTCTCTTCCTCCTCCGCTTCTTCCTCTTTCTTATTCTTTTTCTCCTTCTTCTTTCCTGAATCATCTGGCTCTCCTGCTGTTATATATTCTTTCCTTTCCTTCTCCCAAAAGTCTTATCTTCTTTTCTTTATTTAGCTTTCCACCGGTAGTATGAGAGAATGGGAGTTTTGGCATCTCCACTAAACAACATTTGTTCCTTGGTAATTCTCTAATCTCAAAAAATCGACTTAAAATAAAGAAATTGAATTAAGCAATTAAGAGCAACAACAACATCAACAAAAACAACAACAACAACAACAGCACCTTATGTTGGTAAAATCAGCAGAAAATTTTGTTTAGGTATATTGATGTAATCCATCCCCATGATAGGTACATAATTTTTCCCCCTAAAAATATGCTGAATTGCTAATGAAAATTGTGTTTCGGCACCCACAGCTTTTGATACGGCTTTTTTTAACCTTTCTGATTTTTTTTTTTTTTTTTTTGTTTGAACAACATTTTTTCCTTGGTAATTCTCTAATCTCAAAAAATTGACTTAAAATAAAGAAATTGAATTAAGCAATTAAGAGCAGCAACAACATCATCATCAACAACAACAACAACAACAACAACAGCAGCAACTTATGTTGGCAAAATCAGCAGAAAATTTTGTTTAGGTATATTGATGTAACCCACCCCCATGATACATAATTTTTTCCCCTAAAAATATGCTGAATTGCTAATGAAAATTGTGTTTCGGCACCCACAGCTTTTGATACGGCTTTTTTTTACCTTTCTGATTTTAAATTTTTTTGCTTGAGGTAATTTTTCAATTTTGTATTTTTCCCTCCTATGATTTTATGTTTAATGCTAATAAATATGTAGAATCCATAGGTAACTATGATGATATTTCTGTCCAATGTAATAATTTCAGGATTATGTTTCTGATTATGTTTGTTGCTCTGTAGATTAAACAGTAAGGTCATTTTATTTTACCTCCGTACACCAGTAGCATCGCCGTAAATATTATTTAATAGAATTTTACCCCGCTGTGAATCTCGGAGGTAAAAAAAGTTTAGGGCAACCAGGATTTTACACTGTTTTGATATCCCTGGGATGTTTTAATTGAACCTTGTGAAAGTATTAGAAGCTTCTACAGTTTTATAAGCAGTAAGCAGTCACTAGGTCCACTAGGATAACAAGAATGAAAAGGAGAGGTCTGTAGCTTTCTTCCCAAAAATTTGCTACACGTTACCGCCATTTCTATGACTTCAGACAAGAATTTTACTTCTTTTTCCATCAGTACCAGACGTACGGACCGTAAATTACCAAGTAAATTTATTTTATTCGTTTTAAATCGAAGGACTAATCGACGTTGCACGTGAAATATGTTGCAACTTTGTTGCAGTTTTTGTCGAATGTCAGTTTGAAAGACCTACCAAGGAGTTGTAGCACTCCTTTCTAGAACTTTGGTTGGAGTTTAAACGCTTCATATCTTGGTCGTATTCATAATTATACCGAATATTCTTGTCAACATTACCGATGTTTGAAACAGCAAACAAAAATTTAAGTTGATCTATGACAGACCAAGGTTCACCGTGCTATTAACCAATGTACAACTGAGGTTGATTGACCACCCTTATGGCTTTCACTGCAAAGTACGTGAAAATTTCAAGATATTTATATTGGCGGAGTTAAAGAACGCTTATAAAACAATGTGACAGAATACTTCAAGCATGTGACAATGTGTCACCAGGTGAGATTCATTCTCCAATTTAATTTAAATCAGCATCATCTTACTTTTTGATTGGGTCTTTGTACTAGTATTCATGAAACATTCATGTTTTAGTCCAAATTATTTGATAGTTTTGGTACCCTATGCGTGTGACAACTGAAATAACGTCAATGAACGAATGGACCAATTGTATCTCTAGATAAATTACCTGCCTACATGGGGAGCATTAATAAACATAATGGCAATCATAATAAGAATGGCAATAATCATCAGAACATTCGCACATGCATGAGCAACATACAATGTACGTACAACCTTGAATCAATTGACGGAAAGAAACATTTGGCGAACACATTCTCAGTTCTCAGACATATTAGGCCGGTGTAATGTACAGCAGTGCCAAAAAATGAGAACAAGTAGCAAGTAGTATTGGTAGAGCTACAATACATGTGGTACCTACGTATGTGAAAAATTAAGGAAAATTAAAAATCAATTTTTTTTTTATGAAAAGTAGAAAATGAGTCTTTATTGTTTCTTATGTAATATAAAAACGGAACAAACATAAATTTTAGGCCAAAAAACAATTTTTTATCAATTAGGGTTACCTAAAAATGAGATCTAAAAAAAAAGGACTATGTAGGTAGGATAATCTGTAAGATAATCTGCTTCGAGGTGCTGCGGTGACTGCTCTGACAGCATTGCCCAATGCCCGAGTATAAAGACTCATGTTAAAACATCTTAAAGTTAACCTCAGATTATCTTCGGAGACTTTTCGGGTAGTCTTCTAGCACAGTCAGAGGTTAAGAATAAGAAACTGTTTACCTTAACTTTGTACACCCAGGGGTAAAAATTTGAGAATAACAAACACTTAGAGAATAACAAACATGGCACTTTAACACGAACCTATGGACTCCTCCCTAATGGATGTTGTACAAGTGTTCAATAAGAACTAATGTATCTAATGTACGTGTATTATCCAATGTATTAAATTTACAAAAGTACTTACATAGGAACATGATTAGTATGAAACCCATTGAAAATACATCAAGTCACTTAGAGAATAACAAACACTTTAACATGAACCTATGGACTCCTCCCTAATGGATGTTGTACAAGTGTTCAATAAGAACTAATGTATTTAACTAATGTACGTGTACGTGTATTATCCAATGTATTAAATTTACAAAAGTACTTACATAGGAACATGATTAGTATGAAACCCATTGAAAATACATCAAGTCCTCCTAATAGTTGGAATACCTCTTACGGCCAAGACCATAAGCTGAGCTTAAACTTAGTTTAGTTTCTCTTGGAAGCAATCTGATTGGTTGAATTCAAAGTTTTCACCCAATTTTGTGTTATAAGTACCATAGGCCGGCCACTCACGATCAGACTGACAGACCTATTTCTCTTATTGGTTAGGTTTATACGAGACATTCCATGTATTAACATTATTGCTTACAGTTCTATTTTTTGGATACTTAATTATTGTTGACTCTCATACTCTCATCAGACTCGAGTTTCGTCTACTTTGTTGGCTTTATCGAGGAAAACTCCTATCTCCTATTTCTGTCAGACAGTCAGAACGTGAGTAGCCGCCTTCAGGTAGGTACATACGTTTAATTCCATTCTCCTCGATTCTAATAAATTCTTTCATGCATTGAAAGATACCCACCATACGTGTGCGAGTAATCTGACGTTCTTGACTCTCATACTGTCATCCGACTTGAGTTTCGCCTACTTTGTTGGCTTTATCGAGGAAAACTCCCATTTCTGTCAGACAGTCAGAACGTGAGGGGCCACCTTCAGGCACATATACGTTTAATTCCATTCTCCTCGATTCTAATAAATTCTTTCATGCATTGAAAGATACCCACCATACGTGTGCGAGTAATCTGACGTTTTCTATCCATAGCATTTTTAATAACCGAGGTGTAATTTGAAATGTTTGGAAATGCGGATTTCGTTCCTAACGAGTGATATCGCATACAGGGTTCCACCGTGGTGAGTAGCTGGATGGTTGACTGTCAGACCATTTAGCTGGACGGGTGACCGTCAGACCATTTAGCTGGATGGGTGACTGTCAGACCATTTAGTTGGATGGGTGACTGTCGGACCATTTATGATCGGGTTGGCCGCTCCACAATCAGAGTTTAAACTCAGTTTAAAGCACCAAGTATATCAGCCCTGACACTTGGAGATCATTTTGCTGAAACCATACTTACCCTCAATCTTCTTTACATTTTTTTATTATTATTATTATTATTATTATTATTATAAAAGAGTGACTGTCGGACCATTTAGCTGGACGGGTGACTGTCGGACCATTTAGCTGAATGGGTGACTGTCAGACCATTTAGCTGAATGGGTGACTGTCGGACCATTTAGCTGGACGGGTGACTGTCAGACCATTTAGTTGGATGGGTGACTGTCGGACCATTTATGATCGGGTTGGCCGCTCAGAGTTTAAACTCAGTTTAACTCTCGGATTAAGCACCAAGTACGAGCCCTGACAACTTGGAGATCATTTTGCTGAAACCATACTTACCCTCAATCTTTACATTTTTTTTTTATTTTTTTTTTTTTTTCATTATTATTATTCCGAGTATAAAGACTCATGTTAAAACATCTTAAAGTTAACCTCAGATTATCTTCGGAGACTTTTCGGGTAGTCTTCTGACACAGTCAGAGGTTAAGAATAAGAAACTCTTTACCGTAAATTTGTACACCCAGGGGTAAAAATTTAGAGAATGACAAACACTTAGAGAGTCGTAAACCAAGGTCTGAATTCGTCCTTGGCCATCAGCAGAAAGGAAGCTGAATTATTGGCTACAAATGTAACCTCTAAAGGTGAGTCCAAACATAGTCGACCCGCCGTCTGTTATTGATTTAGGTTTATACATACATATTAAACATCCTATGTATTAACATTATTTCTTACCGTTGTATTTTTTAAATACAATTAAATAGGTATCCAAAAAATATAGCGGTAAGAAAAGATGTCAACCCCATCTCGTGCCTACAACACGTTGCGTACCACTGAGTTATGGCACCTCATAGCGTAATGAGGACCCGTTATTGATTAGGTTTATACATATTAGACATCCTATGTATTAACATTATTTCTTACCGTTGTATTTTTTGGATAGAATTAAATAGGTATCCAAAAAATAAAGCGGTAAGAAAAGATGTCAACCCCATCTCGTGCCTACAACACGTTGCGTACCACTGAGTTATGGCACCTCATAGCGTAATGAGGACCAGGGAGGGAGCTGAAATGGCAGCCAGTGTGTCAAGTCTAGTAAAGCCACCATAAACCCCGAGTCTTTACGAGTGGCGAACGCATTAAACAAATCACTCGGAAACCCATTCCGGGTGGGTTTTAGAACGTTTAGTCGGAGATCAGGGCTGGAGAGTATCTCCTAAGAGTTGGAGTACCTCTTACGGTCAAGACCATAAGCTGAGCTTAAACTTAGTTTAGTTTCTCTTGGAAGCAATCTGATTGGTTGAATTCAAAGTTTTCACCCAATTTTGTGGCTTAATCCAAGAGTTTATCGTAAATCAAGGTCTGAATTTGTCCTTGGCCATCAGCAGAAAGGAAGCTGAATTATTGGCTACAAATGTAACCTCTAAAGGTGAGTCCAAACATAGTCGATCGGCCGTCGATCGACGGGGTGAATCTGTGTTGTCGACGAGGTGAATCTGTGCTGTCGACGAGGTGAATCTGTGGAAGGCTCACTCGACATAAAAAACGGCCAGTCGCCTATGTGTGGACACAGCTTAACATATCAACAACCATTTTTAATCTGACTCAACTTTTTGAGCCACCAGTTGGGACTAAAGCGGTCCCAATTTTGTTTTGAGGTTACTAAGGCTCAAATAAGGACCTCATCGACTGGTGGGTTCAGTGTGTAAACTCAAAAGACAAAAAGAACATCTTGAGCGAATACAAAGACAGTAACTTTAAAACGAAACAAAAAAAGACAATTTCATCACAATATCGGGGGGCATTTAAAAGAGTCACAAAGGGGAGATTTTCTCATTTTTAAAAACGAGAAAAAAATGAGATCTTTTCTCAGCCTTCCTTTTTCTCGAAAAACAAAACACAAGAAAATGTCAAAATATTATGGAAATAAATATGATTATCATCATCATTGTTCCAAATGACATCTCCCATTTGACATGAAAAGGCGAGGAACCCATTTTATTAAAAGAATGGGAACTTTATTTTTTGTTTAAAATAATATCATATCAGAAGAGGGCTTATTTTAATAAAAGCCCCAAAGAAGAAAGATTGTCTTTCTTTTTCGTTTTCATTTTATTATATTTATTTAATCTTTTCTGGAATACAAGACCAACCTTTGACTTTTGCGGAGACAGCACAAATCTCGGTAGATTTTGTGAAGATGTGTGATTTCACACGGTTGAACCTACGTATTAAAAATATTAAAGGAACCTACATATTAAATTGATAAAAATCCAACTCAGAGATTCCTCAAGCATTACGGAATTTGTTCCCTCTGGGATATCTTTCAATGTTTTGGTCCCAAGGCCCAAACTTTTGCAACTTCGTCTACCGACGCACCTTTAACATTCTCCCTTTGGTCTTCCACTACAATTAGTTAAAGTTTTCCCTTCAACTTCATTGTCCTGATCAGCCTCATCTATGCAGAAACTTCAACACATTGTCACCATCACCCCTGAGGATTTATTGTCCTGTCCTTGATCTTCTATCCAGCAAAAACAACAACAACAACAACAACAACAACAAAAAGAGAACAATGATTGCTTCTACAAAAACAGGAAAACCCTTTCCACCTCGAGCTACAACCCTTTCCAATCAAGCTTCCTTTGTGGGCTCACTCTCAAACCCTTTCGGCTTCTCCCCCTTTTTTCAACCCGTTTTGTAGAATTCAATCGGTTTATTCCAATAGAATTACGTGAGAAGGGATTGTGGGTATTGCTGGACTTTGTGGATCTAGGAGGGTTACATACGCCCAGTGGCAGCAACAAGAATGCTTTGAGAACAAGAATACTGAGATGTTATACCTTTTCCATCTTGATGTACGGATGAGAAAGTTGGACCATGAACCCTGCATTAGAAACTGGTGGAAAATTTTCGTCCATTTCTGCCACGCCGTCATCTCTCGACGAGGTCAAATGTGAAGACACTCTCACTCAGCTGATGTGAGGAGAATTTTCATTTCAAATCAATAGCCAGACAGACACACACGTTCCCACAGGCTTGGTTTTATTGACTTTAGTTATTTAAAGCCAGCCTAGTTAGCTTGGGAGGTAGCGCGTCTGCCTTGTAAGCGCTAGGTCGCGGGTTCGATTCCCGCCCGCGGCGTATTTTATCCTAAACAGATAAGGTTAGTTCTCGGAACAGCTGGCTTTCTCCTATCCTGCTTTCCTTTCGATTTCGGGACGATAAGACCTTAGCAATTACAGTTCCCTCTATCAAACCTTAAAATAAGTAAGTTCTTTAGAAAGTTTTCTTAAAGTAAAATACATCGTTTGTCAAGTTTAACCCCTCAAGTGCCATCCGTAAATCCGGGCCTCACTCATTTCTCCAAGCGCCAAGCAGTCCGCCCTAGTGATACTTTATTATCACTGAATACAGTTCTATCTATTCTATCCTCTGGAAGTATGGATTTTCGCTGGACTTTTTCCAAATTGCTACACGAGCCTCACTCATTTCTCCAAGCGCCAAGCAGTCCGCCCTAGAGATACTTTATTATCACTGAATACAGTTCTATCTATTCTATCCTCTCGAAGTATGGATTTTCGCTGGACTTTTTCCAAATTGCTACACGGTTAAAGTTTACCCTTCACCTTCATTGTCCTAATCAGCCTCATCTATGCAGAAACTTCAACACATTGTCACCATCACCCCTGAGGATTTATTGTCCTGTCCTTGATCTTCTATCCAGCAACACCAGCATCAGGGATATCGCCATCATTCCTCAGGACTTTTGAGGAAGCAGCAAAAAGAAGATACGAATATGAAAGACATTTTTGTTTCTACCGAAGATATCAAGCTGCTACTCTCTATCAGGGAATTCAGGGATATCGCCATCATTCTTCAGGACTTTTGAGGAAGCAGCAAAAAGAAGATACGAATATGAAAGACATTTTTGTTTCTACCGAAGATATCAAGCTGCTACTCTCTATCACCTTTTGAAGAAGAAGAAGAAGAAGAAGAAGAAGAAGAAGAAGAAGAAGAAAAAAAAAAAAATGGGTAAAGGCGAAAATATAAATTTACTTTTTTTTCTCTCCAAAAGAGATGAGATCATTCTCTCTCTCTCTCTCTATCTCTCTCTCTCTATCTCTCTCTCTCTCTCTCTCTCCTGAAATGTAATCGTATTTCTTTCACCCAAGACAAATCAGTGGCGCACCCGAATATTTTATTTGGGACGGCTATCAATCAACAATATCAACATCTAAGCTAGAGATTTGTAAAGAGTATAAGTGAGTGAGTTAGACAAATGAACTAGGCACTATTTTTTTAGAGGACTACTCAGTCAACGAACCCGATCCTAATATTTATGAAAAAATTGGTTGTCCCTTAGACGATTTGGACTGTCTGACCCTCTTCTCGATTCCCCTACACCACTGGCATGACAGTTGTATCTATCTATTTCTTCTTCTTTATTCTTCTTCTTTCGCCAGATAGGTATCATCTTCAGATCTTTCCGTGTACCTTTATCTCGAGATATGGATAGCCTCAAAAAGGTAGCTATGGGTTATCTTCCGTTTAGTAGAACTTTGGTTGGAGTTTAAACGCTTCATAGCTTGGTCGTATTATATCTCTTATACATATACCGAATATTCTTGTCAACATTACCGATGTTTGAAACAGCAAACAAAAATTCAAGTTGATCTATGACAGACCAAGAGTAAATTATGTGTAGTGTAGATTCATTCTCTATGATTATGTGTAGGTAGTGTATATTCATTCTCCAATTTGATTTAAATCAGCATCATCTTACTTTTTGATTGGGTCTTTGTACAAGTATTCATGAAAGATTCATGTTTTAGTCCAAATTATTTGATAGTTTTGGTACCCTATGCGTGTGACAACTGAAATAACGTCAATGAACGAATGGACCAATTTAGATTCATTCTCTTTGATTATGTGTAGGTAGTTTAGATTCATTCTCCAATTTGATTTAAATCAGCATCATCTTACTTTTTGATTGGGTCTTTGTATAAGTATTCATGAAAGATTCATGTTTTAGTCCAAATTATTTGATAGTTTTGGTAACCCTATGCGTGTGACAACTGAAATAACGTCAATGAACGAATGGACCAATTGAACCAATGCGTGTGGAACTATTTTAAACAAATTGATACGACTGTCAAATAATGGGACATGTCCTCTTTCGACAATGTTTAAATTGACTAGTTTAATCGATTAATCAAAATCAAATCAAGCCCAAATTGTCTGATTGGAATTAAATTGGTGTCTTGGGATTTCTGAACTATTCTGGAGAAGTATCTCTGGAGTATCTTTGAATTATTGTTCTTTTAGTGTCCTCACTTCGTCCATTGTGGCGCTTATATCGATCACCAAAAAGGAGACTTTTCAGTTCTAATTGAGCGGAATAAGGTATAAACAAAAGTTAATAGCTTATCCCTAAAGGGAATTTAGCTAAAAATTCAACAAAGGATCATAAAATACGGAAGTTCAACGCAACTCCGCGCCGCGTACACGGCGTACATACTTTCCGAGTCGCGTAGCGTCGAGTATATTGAAAATTTGGCCGAATGACTTTTTGTAGGTATTTGGTGCATCTCTGTATATATATGTATATATATTTTTTTCAATTGTGGTAAGCTTATTTAAATGCTTGTCACAAATATCGATCCCCGATTATTATACCTAGATAAATTTTATGGCTTGACTTGGACTCGAACCAATAACCTCCAGATCCAAAGTCCAACGCGTTAACAACTGCACCACTGAGGTTGGTATCTCTGTTTATATCCCCACCTTTTCGTTGCGCAAGATTTCCTAGTTGTTCATTATTCCTAATCCCCTCATTGTTCTTGGTTGACGTATTTCAATGGCGGTTTACGTTACATCCTAGTGGCTTCCTTCCTACTCCAAACTAATCTGTTTATTATCTTTCATAAGCCCTAAATCCCTTCCTTATCATATAAGTATAAATATAAGTATGTATCTTATATTATAAGAACAAGATCCATTCACTCATTCACATTTCACACACTGATCGCTCTATCTCGAGAACCACAACACCTAGAAATTGTTGTTGTTGTTGTTTTTGTTGATAATGTTGATGTAGCAGGGAAAGCATCAGACTAGTTCATCTCCACACTCCTTCTCTGTCTCAAACTCCAGCAATCCTGGATTCGGTGATCCATATCCCTGGAACAAAAAACTCAGAAGAACTCTTTAGTCCAATATCATTTTTTTTTTAATTATTCTGAAAAACGAATTAAACAAAACATTAAACAACGAAAATAAGTGGATACCTGACTGTTGAAAATGCTTATGGATACAAAGAATCAACAAATCGCCTGAGAGAAACCCATCAATAAAATTTATTGACGAACTGCCCAAAGTTTGGGTTGCCAAAACGACGCAGCATACACCAATATCCATTCACCAATGAAAGGAGAAGAGCATTTTGCACATCCACCAATTTCAATGTGTTTCAAGCGCGGAGATTTTGTCACATCCACTGATAGACCTCTTTGAGGATTTTTTGTAAGTATCAATTTCAACACATTTCTAAGTGCACTTTTGCAGACTTCTTTGCGGAATCTGGTGTTGCGTCTGCTACTCATAGGGTGATTTTTGGAGACCTGCATCCTGAAGAAGCCAATCCTAAAATTCATTCAGATCAACTCGAAAAAAAGTAGACAATATTTATTCACCTTCTGGCTTGCCTTCTCTTTCTATATTAATAACAATAATAAATATTAAAATTCAAAACACGTTTCAAATAGACAGACACGGTCGTGTATTATCATTTTCCCTTTCAATTTTCAAGAAAAATTTCGTACCCCAAACCCCCTGGCCCTAGAAAATGCCGGATACAAAATGATTATTTCTCAAAAGAAAAAGAAAAAAAAGAAGGAAAAAAAAAAAAGAATTCTCACTTCCATCTCTCGAGAAAACAATAGATTTCGAAAAAAGGAAAAGTGTAATATTATGATTTTGAAGCTGTTTTACTGAAAAAGTCGGATGTTGAAGACAAAGGGCTATTCAGGGGGATAACGCAGGAATAACAGTAGAACAATATTTTGTCACTTTTTTGGTTGGATGATTTTTTAATGGTGATTTATGGGAGTAAGAATTGTAATGGAGGTTCAAAGAAGTCATGAGATATATTAAAGAGAAGAAAAAATCATCCCTAAAGAGAATTAAGAATTTAGATTAAAAAAAAGTCTCACAAACAAATTTATCTGGGTTGATCTGGAAAATTTCAACCGTTTTTCACTTCTACTCCCTAAAATTTGACCAGCCCCCATTGAAAAACAAAGTTCCTGTTTCACCTACCGTTTTAGAATCTCAAACATGCATTTTCCCTCCCTTGTTCCTTTGTAAAAGTTTTCTCTATAATTTTCCACGTGCACTTGCGAGAGAAAAGACCATTATGTTTGAAAAGAATTAAGTGCTCTTGTTTTGGAAAAACAAACCTTCCCAAGTTGTTAAATAATTAAGGAAACAGGGATCTAATACATCTGAGAACTTTTCCTGTTGTTAAACGATTTCAAGAAAAAAAAAAAAAAAAAAAAAAAAAAAAAAAAAAAAAAAACCCACAAATCAATGCGTGTAGATCTATTTTAAACAAATTGATACGACTGTCAAATAATGGGACATGTCCTACTTTGACAGTGTTTAAATTGACTAGTTCAATCCATTAATCAAAATCGAATCAAGCCCAAATTGTCTGATTGGAATTAAATTTGTGTTTTGAGATTTTACTGGAACTATGAGCAAGTTCTGGACTATTCTGGAGAAGTCGGATCTTTGAATTATTATTCTTTTATAGTGTCCTCACTTTGGCTATTGTGGCGCTTATATCGGTCACCAAAAAGGAGACTTTTCAGTTCTATTTGGCAGAATATACAAGGTACATATGCATAAACAAACGTTCAAGATATACCTAATAATAAAACAGGGAAGTTATACAACGCGTTTATTGAAAATTTAGTCGGATGATTTTTTGTTTAAAGGTGTCTGAACATCATAGTCGACGAGCCGTCGGCGTCGATCGACGAGGTGAAACTATGTTATTGAGGCAGTGTGGACGGTTCAGTCGACATCGACAGACGGCCGGTCGACTATGTGTGGACACACCTTTAAGTGTATCTCTGTTCTCCCCCTTTTTCATTGCTCAAGATTTACTAGTTGTTCATTATTTTATTCCTAATCCCCTCATTGTTCTTGGTTGACGTATTTCAATGGCGGTTTACGTTACATCCTAAGTAGCTTCCTTCCTACTCCAAACTAATCTGTTTATTATCTTTCATAAGCCCTTATTCTCTTCCTTATCATATAAATATAAGTATGTATAAGTTTATAAGCAGTATAAGTACCATAGGCCGGCCACTCACGAACAGACTGTCTGACGAACTTAGGTCGAGCCGACACGTGTGAGAAAAAGCTTCCAACTTCTAGGTCTCTCGATCGGTCTACATCTGTGTTCACACATATTTGACGTCGCCGATCGATAGTTGATCGACGAGGTGATTCTATGTTGTCGAGGTTTCAGTTGACATCGATCGACGGCGTCGACTTATGTGTGGACTCAGCTTAACGACTTTCGTCACACACCTTCCGGCTGACAGACCTATTTCTATTATTGGTTAGGCTTATATTAGACAAACATCCTATGTATTAACATTATTGCTTACAGTTCCATTTTTTGGATACTTAATTGTTGACTCTCATACTCTCATCCGCCTCCCTATGTAAAAACATTATTGCTTACAGGTCTATTTTTTGGATACTTAATTGTTGACTCTCATACTCTCATCCGACTCCCTATGTATTAACATTATTGCTTACAGTTCTATTTTTTGGATACTTAATTGTTGACTCTCATACTCTCATCCGACTCCCTATGTATTAACATTATTGCTTACAGTTCTATTTTTTCGATACTTAATTGTTGACTCTCATACTCTCATCCGACTCCCTATGTATTAACATTATTGCTTACAGTTCTATTTTTTGGATACTTAATTTTGCCAAGAATTGACGACCGGTAATGTGAGGCCAACTGGTTTTGGCTAAACAAAATTTTCCGAGTGGATGCCTTTCGCACTCAACCTTTGCTATTGATATAGGTATTAACATTAGGAAATTTGGACTAGTCTACTCCCTGTTGATAGCCCCTAGCTAGACGCTGATCTAAAACTCTCTGTTTATAGTCCCTCAGCCAGACAGCCTGCACTAATGTCATCACTGGTCGTATTTCAATTATTTCTGGTTTTAAAACGGAGGTGAATGTGAATCCCAATTTCCTAATATTCCTGAGCACAAGATTTGAAGATACCCTAACTTCCAAGAAATAAAGAACATTGAAATCATTGGAAAATGAACATTGAAAAACAAACAGTTTATTGATACATAATAATATGATCAATGATCAAATTTCTAAACAACAAACAAAGAAACAAGGAACAAGAGCGGAATCATTTTGCTTTTGTGATTTGAACAACAACAGTGATGTTTTTTTCTTTTATTTTCTCCCATAGCATTTCACCGTAGTAGCCCATGGAGAATCCAGCAATTGCCTTCAATAGTTCAAGTTTATAGTTGAAAGGGTTGAAAGGTCTCATTTTTTGTCAAATCCGGAACAAATTTGGAGCACTAGCGAAAATTAGTACACGGGAGATGTCAAGAAGTGGAATGAATTTTTTGAAGTAAAACGCCTTTTTTATCAGCCAAATAGGTATATACTAGATTCAGGTAGGTAGGTATACATATAGTTTATTTGGCCATGATATTTTTTAAACAAGTATTGGACAGAGGAAAAATACGGAATTTCAACTGGCTGAAAATTCGCCTAACCATAAATAAGCACTATTCAGGCCACAAAGGCAAGAAACATCTCCCAATCATCCTCCTTCGTGGTGTCTCAACGGCTCTTGACGTTCGCAAACCCACCATCTCCTTTAATCACTGAAACATCGATGAAACAGAAAATGTATCAGGTTTCTTTTGCCGCCTCCTCCTCCTCATCTTCTTTTCCCTCCTCCATTTCTCTCCCTCAAACCCTCCCATCCCACAGTTAAAATACCGCTTCCTTCTTAACGGCAACCCCCAAATTTGTGGCTTCCCTTTTACCCCCCCGGCGCCAGCGGCCCCTAAACATCAGGTTTCTTTTGCCGCCTCCTCCTCCTCATCTTCTCTTCCCTCCTCTATTTCTCTCCCTCAAACCCTCCTCTCCCACAGTTAAAATACCGCTTCCTTCTTAACGGCAACCCCCAAATTTGTGGCTTCCCTTTTACCCCCCCGGCGCCAGCGGCCCCTAATCTGTCAGGGTTTTCTTTGAAGCCCCATTACTTTGGACAATTTATGTTCTCCAAACAGAACAACGACTGTTCACATGAGAATTTTCCATTAGGACGAGAGAGAAAAAAAAAGAAACATTTTGAAAGAGAAAAGTTTTTAGTTGGTTTCGTTGTTTGTTTGTTGGATTTTCTTTTTTTCGTATTGTTTTGTGCTGGTGGGTTTGGAAGTTTGCTTTCTGCTCGTGCTTATAGATATTAGAAGCAACGAATAGGTGTGTCATATTTATGAGTAACAAGCTGGAGATTCGAGATCGACTACTAAGGAAAACGAAATTTATTGAAAAAAGATGGTGTATGCTGTTGTCTGTAATGCGAACTCTTGACGTTCGCGCGCCTCCCGGCGCGCTTGATCTTTTACAAGTTACAAGTGAATTAAACACGGGGCTAAGGCTGTAGCAAATAGAGGAATACCTAAAAACCTTTTAGGAAAATATCTGACCTATTTTAAAATCTTCAATGGATAACCTCGCATGTTTAGAAACTGGACTAAAATCGAAATAAACAGAAAAATACCTCTGGAGAAAGCATTACGAAATCCCCTTTGAAAGAAAGCTCAGAAATTACTTTTGTATCAAAACAGGAGAAAAAACTTCCAAGTTTCTTTGTGAGAAAACATCCCTGGGAAATTCCATTCCATTATTTATTTACTTGTAATATTACAGCAACTCCCCCTCTCCTGGATTCATGTATTTCCCTTGATGACAATTGCTTCTACTGCTTCGGAACAAACTTTTTAATCCAAAATGAACGTCGAAAGTCGTTTTCAAACCTTGTGTGTATCTCTCCTTCCACCAACTTCTTTTTTCCACTCCTGTTTTTGAAAATGATAAGGAGTAAGAACTTAGCAATAGGACTAAGTGGTGAGAACTTAGCAAATAGGAGTAAGTAATAAGAACTTAGCATCAAGAACTTGGGAGTAAATAGTAAGAACTTGGCAATAGGACTAAGTGGTAAGAACTTAGCAAATAGGAGTAAGTAATAAGAACTTAGAATCAAGAACTTGGGAGTAAGTAATAGTAAGAACTTGGCAATAGGACTAAGTGGTGAGAACTTAGCAAATAGGAGTAAGTAATAAGAACTTAGAATCAAGAACTTGGGAGTAAGTAGTAAGAACTTGGCAATAGGACTAAGTGGTGAGAACTTAGCAAATAGGAGTAAGTAATAATAACTTAGCATCAAGAACTTGGGAGTAAATAGTAAGAACTTGGCAATAGGACTAAGTGGTGAGAACTTAGCAAATAGGAGTAAGTAATAAGAACTTAGCATCAAGAACTTGGGAGTAAGTAGTAAGAACTTGGCAATAGGACTAAGTGGAAGTGGTGAGAACTTAGCAAATAGGAGTAAGTAATATGTAGTAAGAACTTAGTAATAGAAATAAGAGTAAGGAACTTTATTTTAATTAAAAACAGGGGGGCTTATTTTATGATCCATGTCTTGTAATATTCAAATTGTCAAAGTTTGTGCATGAACAAAGAAAGAGTGCCATTATAAATTCCTCCAGTATATTATAAATTCTTTCCTTCAACACATTTATTTTCAAGCCCGTCACTAAGAACCTTTACAAGTTATACCAGTGACGTTTACTCTATCAAACGATCAAACAAAATTTGCAACTAAATTCGGAGGTGCTTGAAAATGAAGACCGAAGAAAAGTTTTTTTTTTCGTGTTTATCTTGCAACATTCTTAGGAGGAGGAGGAGGAGGAAAAGGAGGAAAGGTTATATAGGAAGAAGAGAAGAAATGTGGAAGTGTGACGGTTTGTTTTGTAGAAAATACTCAAATCTTTTCCCTTGTAGGATCAATGATCTACAACAAATCTACACTGAACAAACCAATTTGAGATTCTACAATAAAATTCTAATGTAATAAACCCTTTAAAAGATCTACATTATGATTTGGAAATCCTCCAAATTCTTAATTGTGTCACTCTTCAAGGAAGAATTTCACCTCCTTAACTATCTCACCCCTTTCGATTTCTAAAGGTGGATTTCCACCAACGCGACCTCTGTCGTGCGACAAAATCGCGCGACAATGTCGCGCGACGTCACCTGTTTTCACTTGAGGATTTGTTGTCCTGTCCTTGATCTTCTATCCAGCAACACCAACATCAGGGATATCGCCATCATTCCTCAGGACTTTTGAGGAAGCAGCAAAAATAAGATACGAATATGAAAGACATTTTTGTTTCAACCGAAGATATCAAGCTGCTACTCTCTATCACCTTTTGAAAAAAAAATGGGTAAAGGCGAAAAATAAAAATGTACTTTTTTTTCTCCAAAAGAGATGAGATCATTCTCTCTCTCTCTCTCTCTCTCTCTCTCTCTCTCTCTCTCCCTCCCCGACAGTCCCTAAAAGGGAAATTCTAATGTAATAAACCCTTTAAAAGATCTACATTATGATTTGGGAATCCTCCAAATTCTTAATTGTGTCACTCTTCAAGGAAGAATTTTACCTCCTTAACTATCTCACCCCTTTCGATTTCTAATTGTCCTTCATTACGTCAGGGACTTTTAAAATTTTCTAATTCTTTTGTTTAGGTATCTGTTCTTACTTTCTGGAATTACCTGACATTGCATCATTTGGAACAAACAATAGGTTTTTTGTTATTGGAGCCTAATAAACCTCGTTTGTTTACATACAAACACTCTTGGTTCTTTTTGTTGAGAGAATGTTTTCTTTAATAGGTTTTATTACACAATCCTTTGAACCCTTTTAGAATTTGACTTTCACTTGTGTCCATGTCCTGATTTCTCTTTTTAGTTTGACGTAACGAGAGCGTTTGATGCAATCCTTTTTGTTAGTTTTTACTTTTTCCCCCTTCTCTTTAGGTAATTCTTCTAGGTGGGTAATGTGTGGAGGTATGTGTAGCAGAGAGGATTCAAAACTGAATCGAATCCATCTGAATCGTAAGAATCCAAGTAAGAAGGTCAACAAGATGTCCTCAAGGTGGATGAATGAGACCTCGATTTAATTTGAACTCGGATGTTATGTCTTCTGTTCCTAGTTGCCACAGTCCCATAGTGTACTTGAGATTCAGCAATCAGCGGTCAAAGGATCTGAAAACAAAAGAAAAGTCCAACGCCCAAATTACCAACAATATCTGACGAGTGACGGAAAAGAATAAGGAGGGGGTGGCGAAGGAGAAGGTGAAGAAAAACAAGAAGATAAAAGAAGAAGAACAAGAAGGAAAAGAAGAAGAAGAAGAAAAAGAAGAGAGTAGAGAAAAATAACGGGAAAACACCGTTTATCTTTTTATGCCTTTTAAATAGCTTCATAAAAGCCATGAATCGCCTTTTTTCTCTCTCCAAAAGTACCCGAAATTTATTCAGGACTTTACATTGTCTTCGTAATCTTTTGATTTGAATGAAACTCCTGGTTGGGCCTTTTTTTTTCTCATTTTCATATTTCGCCCAAAGGCAAAATGTTTACTGTCCTTTCAGTTTTATCTTTAACATTTTGAAACGGACCATTGATCCTGTGGATGTTTATGGATAAGAAGGAACTCTCTCAGAAGGTGAATGATTTGAACTTATCAACTATTAAAAGAAGTATATTATGAAAGTTTAAATAAATCAGGTACACTTTTAGCAAGGTAAAAGAAAGAGATAAACTTAAACTTAGAGTACGAGAATTAACGAGGGTTGGCTAACACGGTAGGCACGAGTTATTTATAGTTTGATTTGAATAAGAAAGTAGGTACTGGTAAAGGTAGGTACGTGGTTTGAAAAGTATGATCGAATTTGGACTTGGACCTGGACTAACTAAGTTAATTATTCGATGGGTAGGTACTTATTCCTGGAGTAAGTGTATGTAGGTATGTTCTGCAAAGAAGACGTAGTCGTTGAACGAAGGTAACGGTGAGTTTGGTTTTCGTAAGGAAATGTTTAATGGGCCTTCCGTTTAGGGGAGTGAATTAGGAGAAAGCGTAAGAGGGAATTTACCTCACGTTTGATTATCGTCCCTGGTATGAACTTTGTAATTTTATAAACCCGACGCAGGGGTAACGGATTAGGTAGGTAGTATGAATATGGATTTGGACTAGTTTGATTTGGGTAATTAGATAAAGTACGTATAGGTAAGTATGTTTATAATATAAACTGGTGGCGGTGCCAGGCCAGAGCCTGTTGTTAGGTGTAGCCTTATGACACCGGCCGGTTAGACCTTCCGTCTAACGATGAGAGTGACTATGTACACTCTAGGGAGTAACGTCTGTTATCCCTTTGACTTACTACGTACTGTGTGTATCGTCCGATACACGGGGTTTGACTGATAGTCTGAGTTAAGGGGATTGATAGGTAGTGATAGATAGACGATACTTGGATTATATCGGGTCTATAAAGTTTACTATGGTTTAAAACAATAAGGGGCTCACGATTTGAACGTGGGCAGAATGGGAATGCGTAAGAGCTAGAAAGGAACTCACCCTACGGAGTTGAGGCTTACGGTGCTCTTTCCGTTGGACAGGGGGATCCGTGGTAGATGATGATAACTGTAGTAGTTACTTACGATAAGATAATAGTACGAGATACCACCTTTGATTAGAAGAAATATGATGTCGTCTCGACTTTGGCTTTGAACCTTTGCTACTGAAAGATGCCAACGAGAGAAGCATGAAGTCTCCGAGTATTGACGATGCGAGGGAGAGATGAGAGGAGTAGTATGTTAGACCTTGAATAGGGTTACGGTTTTGGATTTGATATGTAGGTGATTAGGTAATGTGTTACAATTAAACTTATGCTAAGAATATGTACAGGTAAAAGAAGGTGAGTAAGTAAACGACCGCGGATCTAGACTTGGCTTAGTCTAGGGTCTGAGAGATTGGTTATAATATGAATATGGATATTTACAAGTGATAAATTTTCTAATTCTTTTGTTTAGGTATCTGTTGTTACTTTCTGGAATTACCTGACATTGCATCATTTGGAACAAACAATAGGGTTTTTTTTATTGGAGCCTAATAAACCTTGTTTGTTTACATACAAACACTTTTGTTTCTTTTTGTTGAGATAATGTTTTCTTGAATAGGTTTTATTACACAATCCTTTGAACCCTTTTAGAATTTGACTTTCACTTGTGTCCATGTCCTGATTTCTCTTTTTAGTTTGACGTAACGAGAGCGTTTGATGCAATCCTTTTTGTTAGTTTTTACTTTTTCCCCTTCTCTTTAGGTAATTCTTCTAGGTGGGTAATGTGTGGAGGTATGTGTAGCAGAGAAGATTCAAAACTGAATCGAATCCATCTGAATCATAAGAATCCAAGTAAAAAGGTCAACAAGATGTCCTCAAGGTGGATGAATGAGACCTCGATTTAATTTGAACTCGGATGTTATGTCTTCTGTTCCTAGTTGCCACAGTCCCATAGTGTACCTACTTGAGATTCAGCAATCAGCGGTCAAAGGATCTGAAAACAAAAGAAAAGTCCAACGCCCAAATTACCAACAATATCTGACGAGTGACGGAAAAGAATAAGGAGGAGGTGGCGAAGGAGAAGGTGAAGAAAAACAAGAAGATGAAAGAAGAAGAACAAGAAGGAAAAGAAGAAGAAGAAGAAGAAGAAGAAGAAGAAGAAGAAGAAGAAGAAGAAGAAGAAGAAGAAGAAGAAGAAGAAGAAGTTGATGATGATGAAGAAAGAAGAAGAAAAAAGAAGAGAGTAGAGAAAAATAACGGGAAAACACCGTTTATCTTTTTATGCCTTTTAAATAGCTTCATAAAAGCCATGAATCGCCTTTTTTCTCTCTCCAAAAGTACCAGAAATTTATTCAGGACTTTACATTGTCTTCGTAATCTTTTGATTTGAATAAAACTCCTGGTTGGGCCTTTTTTTTCTCATTTTCATATTTCGCCCAAAGGCAAAATGTTTACTGTCCTTTCAGTTTTATCTTTAACATTTTGAAACGGACCATTGATCCTGTGGATGTTTAAGGATAATAAGGAACTCTCTCGTATTGGGCAGTACATTGGCTGTTAAATTAATCCTTGTATTTATACTATCTACCTATTTACTATAAGTAATATTTTATATCAATATTGATGCCTTGTCTAAAGCTCCCTGAGGGTCAAAAAGGGACAGCGTATTTCAGAAGCTGCATTTAAATCCATCAATTTTTACGACTCAATCGAGTTTTATGTATGCATTTCCAGATTTTTTGATGGACACTAACTGCCCATAAAAATTTAGAAGTGTGCCCAGGATTTGAATATAATGAACTATGGACCGTACCTTTATCAGCTATTTGGGTATTGCTACCAAAATTGATTGACTGTTTTGATTTTTTGAATGGGAGAGAGCAGATTTTTATGAAAATTTGAAAGTTTTTATGACCTTATGAATCTAATAGAAGGGTGGTCAGGAGCCAACATCATTGTACGAGTATCAGGATGAATCATTTCATTTTATGTTGAGCGATTTTTCATATGTAAGGACATTCATAAATGGTACAAGGTACAGTTCACAAAATGGACGCATTTTATTCTTTCCTATTTCATATTTTGAAAGCACAGGTACTGCTATTTTGAAACCACAAAATTTCTCGCCTAGACTTGGAATTGAATCCACTTTTGACGATTTCTTCTATAACTATTGACACTAAGGTCAGCCTCGTGAGAAGAGCATAGTCGCGAAATCTCAGTATTATTTATTATACACATGGAATTTTTACAGTGACATTAAACCCTATCCAACGACCATCAAAAAGTTCACAACACTGATGCCCACAAGAAGTCAGCAATTTCACATTTCCAGATTTTCTGATGGACACTAACTGCCCATAAAAATTTAGAAGTGTGCCCAGGAGCAATTGGATTTGAATATAATGAACTATGGACCGTACCTTTATCAGCTATTTGGGTATTGCTACCAAAATTGATTGACTGTTTTGATTTTTTGAATGGGAGAGAGCAGATTTTTATGAAAATTTGAAAGTTTTTATGACTTCATGAATCTAATAGAAGGGTGGTCAACAGCCAGCATCATTGTACGAGTATCAGGATGAATCATTTCATTTTATGTTGAGCGATTTTTCATATGTAAGGATATTCATAAATGGTACAAGGTACAGACAGTTCACAAAATGGACGCATTTTATTCTTTCCTATTTCATATTTGAAAGCACAGGTACTGCTATTTTGAAACCACAAAATTTCTCGCCTAGACTTGGAATTGAACCCACTTTTGACGATTTCTTTTATAACTACTGACACTCAGGTCAGCCTCGTGAGAAGAGCATAGTCGCGAAATCTCAGTATTATTATAAACATGGAATTTTTACAGTGACATTAAACCCTATCCAACGACCATCAAAAAGTTCACAACACTGATGCCCACAAGAAGTCAGCAATTTCATCTCGGCCAATTCTAGTAGGCAAAAAAGAGGAAGCAGAAAAAAAATCTATCTGAGAAGTTTTGGCCAATGAAATTAAATAAAATACGACTTCCCTTGGCCATGTACCTAATAGATGTCAAGAGACTTGGAATATGTCTTGGATCAAGAAAAAATATCGTGTATAATTATTTACCTACCTATATTTTTCTTGTATTAAAAAAAGAAAAAAAAAACAAGACGAATAAATGGCGATTAGTGCTCAGATTTGTTTTAATTTAATAAATTAATAACTTTATTAGACTGCGGATGAGTTTAAATAACATATTGTATAATTATTTACCTACCTACATTTTTCTTGTATTAAAAAAAAAGAAAAAAAAACATGACGAATAAATGGCGATTAGTGCTCAGATTTGTTTTAATTTAATAAATTAATAACTTTATTAGACTGCGGATGAGTTTAAATAACATAATTAAAATCTTCTAGTGGGGGGAATGTAGTGGTATCTCGCAGGGTTCGTGGACCAAAGACTCTCCGCTTGTTTGACACTTGTGTTCTTTAAAAATGATGATGATTGCCTCTTGATAATTAGGTAATCATCAGATTGGAGAGAGAAAGAGAGAGAGAGAGAGAGAGAGAGAGTAGAGAGAGAGTAGAGAGAGTAGAGAGAGAGAGAGAGAGAGAGAGAGTCGTCCACCAATTTCGTCTTCGTTGGATGTAAGATAGACCCTCTGTTTTGTCTTCGGGCAAGACCTTTAGGCCGTGGTTATGAACAGGGCCATCGTAGGCCATCGTCGGCCTTTTTGCGTGTAAAGTTGGCGGGAAATTCGAACTTTTGAATCAGGAATAGTTGAAATAGGTATTCCCCCAACAAATGAAATGAAATGGGAAGTTTTTGAATTGTAAAGTGATGTGTGGAAAGCTTTCGACCGTTCAACTATTCGACCGGAAAATTCAATTTTGTAGAAACCCTCAGCCAAATTGTTAGAAAACCCAATCGTGTACCTGCCTAGGTGGCATATAGTCTAGGTGTTGAGGCGTTTGTCGTTTAAAGAGGAGGGCGAAGTTTTGCTCTAGAATCTCAGATACCTACTGTGTATTTCTTAAGCCGTATCTCTTAGTAATATCTACCTAATAACCATAATTAAATGTAATATTGTGTATACATATCTCTGTATCTCAACTGAAACACACCGAAGTGAAAACCCCAACACGGTTGCATTCACAAGAAAAAATATCAATATTGTAATAAAATAGATAATTTTATGACCACAAAGTGTCTCTCCTAATGTATTAAGCCAACAGCTTTCCATTATGGAAAGAGATAGTTGTGTAATGTGTATGTTTATAAGGTTTTTACTTTTTTCCCTTCTCTTTAGGTAATTCTTCTAGGTGGGTAATGTGTGGAGGTATGTGTAGCAAAGAGGATTCAAAACTGGATCGAATCCATCTGAATCGTAAGAATCCAAGTAAGAAGGTCAACAAGGTGTCCTCAAGGTGGATGAATGAGACCTCGATTTAATTTGAACTCGGATGTTATGTCTTCTGTTCCTAGTTGCCACAGTCCCATAGTGTACTTGAGATTCAGCAATCAGCGGTCAAAGGATCTGAAAACAAAAGAAAAGCCCAAATTACCAACAATATCTGACGAGTGACGGAAAAGAATAAGGAGGAGGTGGCGAAGGAGAAGGTGAAGAAAAACAAGAAGACGAAAGAAGAAGAAGGAAAAGAAGAAGAAAGGAAAAGAAGAGAGTAGAGAAAAATAACGGGAAAATACCGTTTATCTTTTTATGCCTTTTAAATAGCTTCATAAAAGCGATGGATTGCCCTCTCTTCTCTCCAAAAGTACCCGAAATTTATTCAGGACTTTACATTGTCTTCGTAATCTTTTGATTTGAATGAAACTCCTGGTTGGGCCTTTTCGAAATTTATTCAGGACTTTACATTGTCTTCGTAATCTTTTGATTTGAATGAAACTCCTGGTTGGGCCTTTTTTTTTCTCATTTTCATATTTCGCCCAAAGGCAAAATGTTTACTGTCCTTTCAGTTTTATGTTTAACATTTTGAAACGGACCATTGATCCTGTGGATGTTTATGGATAAGAAGGAACTCTCTCGTATTGGGCAGTACTTTGGCTGTTAAATTAATCCATGTATTTATACTATCTACCTATTTACTATAAGCAATATTTTATATCAATATTGATGCCTTATCTAAAGCCCCCTGAGGGTCAAAAAGGGACAGCGTATTTCAGAAGCTGCATTTAATAAGGAACTCTCTCGTTTTGGGCAGTACTTTGGCTGTTAAATTAATCCATGTATTTATACTATCTACCTATTTACTGTAAGCAATATTTTATATCAATATTGATGCCTTATCTAAAGCCCCCTGAGGGTCAAAAAGGGACAGCGTATTTCAGAAGCTGCATTTAAATCCATCAATTTTTACGACTCAATCGAGTTTTATGTATGCATTTCCAGATTTTCTGATGGACACTAACTGCCCATAAAAATTTAAAAGTGTGCCCAGGAGCAATTGAATTTGAATATAATGAACTATGGACCGTACCTTTATCAGCTAGGTATTTGGGTATTGCTATAATACCAAAATTGATCGACTGTTTTGATTTTTGAATGGGAGAGAACAGATTTTTATGAAAATTTGAAAGTTTTTATGACTTTATGAATCTAAAGTAGGGTGGTCAGCAGCCAACATCATTGTACGAGTATCAGAATGAATCATTTCATTTTATGTTGAGCGATTTTTCATATGTAAGGATATTCATAAATGGTACAAGGTACAATTCACAAAAGAGACGCATTTTAATCTTTCCCATTTCATATTTGAAAGCACTGGTACTGCTATTTTGAAACGACAAAATTTCTCGCCTAGACTTGGAATTGAACCCACTTTTGACGATTTCTTCTATAAAATACTGACACTCAGGTCAGCCTCGTGAGAAGAGCATAGTCGCGAAATCTCAGTATTATTTTAAACATGGACCTAGAATAAGGGAGAGGTGGAGAACAGAGGGACAGATTGGGGGAGAGGTTGAGAGGAGGACAGGGACACACCAGGAAATTGAAAAACAATGTACGTATGTAGGTGTTTCACTATTTCCCCCACGAATGGCTTAAAAATTTTCCCTCAAGAAATATCTTGATGATATGGGAATCAGGCAGTGGCGTAGCGTATATGTATGGCGTGTATGGCGGCCATACAACTCAAAAGTTCACTCTAATGCCCATAAATATTAATGGCATGTATACACCAGGAAATTGAAAAACAATGTATGTACGTAGGTGTTTCACTATTTCCCCCACGAATGGCTTAAAAATTTTCCCTCAAGAAATATCTTGATGATACGGGAATCAGGAATAGTTGAAATATTCCCCCAACAAGTGAAATGAAATGGGAAGTTTTTGAATTGTAAAGTGATGTGTGAAAAGCTTTCGACTGTTCAACTATTCGACCGGAAAATTCAATTTTGTAGAAACCCTCATTTTCCATTATTTCCTATCCTTAACTTTTTATGCTGCCCATTTTTCGTGATATCGGGTGTTTGTTTGATTGCCCGAAACGTCTCAAAGCATTCTTCGAAGTAAGGAAAATATTAACCTATGAGCAGGACCGTATCTGGGATTTTTCCAAATTTTCGAAGTCTCTAGCCTACAATAAAGGAGAAAAATGGCCCTGCCTCCGAGTATGCTAGGACGATATGCCCCAACAATCCCCAAGCATTCTCAGAATGTTAACAAACACTCTAGCATGAGATTGTAGAGGTGATGTTATAGGGCCAAATTGTTAGAAAACCCAATTGTGTACCTGCCTAGGTGGCATATAGTCTAGGTGTTGAGGCGTTTGTCGTTTAACGAGTAGGGCGAAGTTTTGCTCTAGAATCTCAGATACCTACTGTGTATTTCTTAAGCCGTATCTCTTAGTAATATTCACCTATAACCAACCATAATTAAATGTAATATTGTGTATACATATCTCTGTATCTCAACTGAAACACACCGAAATGAAAAACCCAACACGGCTGCATTCACAAGAAAAAATATCAATATTGTAATAAAATAGATAATTTTATTACCACAAAGTGTCTCTCCTAATATGTATTAAGCCAACAGCTTTCCATTATGGAAAGAGATAGTTGTGTAATGTGTATGTTTATAATTGTATTAATATTGTAATTTCTACCATTTTTATTTCGGCCTTCTGAAACGAACCCTTCACACACATTCAACCGAAGACATACCTATTTTGTAAAATCGTCGCAGTGGTAGCAAAGAGACGTTCCCTGTTTGAATCAATTTCGTTAATTTCTCAGTTTCCATTTTGCTCCTCCAGTGACTTTTTTTTTTCCAGAATAGAATATCCAATGTTCAGTTAGATGCTATTGAGATAAACTGGTTTCGTTGTAATTTATCTCCGAGGAATAAAAGTGCATTGGAAGGCTGGGTCCAGAAGAAATAATCAAACCAATCCAACGAATATGAAATCGTGTAATTATCTTTTGTACGAGAATAAAGCATATACAAATAGGTAGTAATTACGTTATTTTGATGGACACTAACTGCCCATAAAAATTTAGAAGTGTGCCCAGGATTTGAATATAATGAACTATGGACCGTACCTTTATCAGCTATTTGGGTATTGCTACCAAAATTGATTGACTGTTTTGATTTTTTGAATGGGAGAGAGCAGATTTTTATGAAAATTTGAAAGGAAAACATTTTGAAAGAGAAAAGTTTTTAGTTGGTTTCGTTGTTTGTTTGTTGGATTTCCTTTTTTTCGTATTGTTTTGTGCTGCTGGATTTGGAACTTTGCTTTCTGCTCGTGCTTAGATGGAAGCAACGAATAGGTGTGTCATAAATATGAGTAACAAGCTGGAGATTCGAGATCGACTACTAAGGAAAACGAAATTTATCGGAAAAAAAAAGATGGTGTATGCTGTTATCTGTAGTCTTTTACAAGTTACAAGTGAATTAAACACGGGGCTAAGGCTGTAGCAAATAGAGGAATACGTAAAAACCTTTTAGGAAAATATCTGACCTCTTTTAAAATCTTCAATGGATAACCTCGCATGTTTAGAAACTGGACTAAAATCGAAATAAACAGAAAAATACCTCTGGAGAAAGCATTAGATGCTCTACCTGTGGATCGTGTGGATACTTTCCTGGAAGAGAATTGAGAGTGTTGATTACTTGTGATCGTATTGATTTTGAATGGGGGAGAGTTTTGTTTATCCGGCTTTTGGAGACATTTAGGCGCACGGCAGTGCGCCCTTCCAAGTTCCGGTTTGTTTTTATGTGGACGTGTTTTTGTCTTAGGATTTGGTTTGGAGGGATTATCTGTTTTCGCGACAGATTTGTCTGTTGGAGTTTTCCAATAGATAACCCTACGTTTGCGATTTCCTATAGTAATCGAACATTTACTATAGTTAATTATGACTTTGAACCTGTGTAGGAACGGTTGTCCTAACAGTATGTCATGGTTGAGGCTTGGACAAACATAGAACGTTAGATTGTATTTACAACCGGCTATTTCTATCTCTAGGTTTGTTTTGCCTGTAATTTTGGTCGAAACGTCCTTGTCCGCGAGATTAGCCGTCTGAGCTACCGGTTCCAGAGATTGGAAAGTGATTAAATCAGATCTAATGAAGTTTGCTGAGGCTCCACAATCGATGATACTGTTTAATTTTTGATTCTTGATACGAGAAGGTATACAGATAAGATCCATGACGGAGTCACAAGGTTGTTCGGTAGTGTTACCTGTTTGCTTGTGTGAAAATGTGTTTATGATATTTGTTTGTGTTTTTGAAGAGTGGGGTTTTTCCTCTTGCTGTCTGTTTGAGTGTGGTTCTTCTTTCTTGTGATAGTCATGTTTTTTGTGGTATTCGTGTTGTTTGTTTTGACTCCTTTTCACTGGACAGTCTCTGTGGAAATGGTAGTCAGGGCAGAACTGACATTTGGGAGCTATTTGTTGAACAGGTTCTGTTTTCGGATGACGGACAGGTTCTGATTTCTTACTGTAATCGGTATTCGTTTTTTGAGTATGGTGGGATGAATGATGATCTTTGGTGTGCGGTTGTGCACAGTCTCTTTCTATTTCAGAAGTTATTAATAGTAATTGTTCAATTGATCTTGGCGGCGTTGTGATTAAATAAGGTCGAATAGACGGTTTCATCATTTGTATTATTGACGCGATAGCGTGATGATCATCGAGGTGAGGGTTTAATCTTCGCCACATTTGAAGTTTTTTCCCAATGAATCTCTCACATTGTTCGTTGTCCTGTTGTGTTTCACCGTAAAACTGAGCTTGGGCACGTACCAGTTGCGAAGGTCCGTTGAAATACTTAGTGAAACGTACTGTGAAATCTTCCCAAGTCTTGCATGTTATCTTTTGTGCAGTCCACCAATGTTTAGCAC
Organism: Diaphorina citri; assembly: GCF_000475195.1. Taxonomy (NCBI): domain Eukaryota; kingdom Metazoa; phylum Arthropoda; class Insecta; order Hemiptera; family Psyllidae; genus Diaphorina; species Diaphorina citri. Next base: position 102,460 of record NW_007377509.1, read on the forward strand.
GTGATTACTGACAACAATTTTAGCCCTCTTTACAAAAACAGTACCTACTTAGTTCTATCTGAGCTTTCATCCAGCTTTATACCAACTCCTTCTTTGGATGAAAATTCCGCCAGCAGCCCTCCACTTGTCGATTTGTCCTTCTGAGGCTGCTAAACCTCAAGAGGACGAAATGTGCCCGGCCGCGGCCGGAGCAATAAGAGAACGGCCCGGTCATCTCAACACAGGGTGCACTCAAGCAATTCCAAAGTGTACCACATTTGGTTCACCTACCTTACGAGTAGTTGGGAATCAATTAATACAAAATGATCGGAGATTTTCAGTCGATAGGAAACGGAATTCTTCTGACTGCACAAATGATTGGCAGTCCCTCTAATGAAGATAACACAAATCCTCATGACATTTTAACAAAAGTAATTATTCCCAAGAGATTTTGCCCATCGAGAAGACTTCTTTATGGCTTAACTCTAGAAGTCTGACGTTGAAGAGTTTACCATTATTTGGAATACCTTCCAGCGTCCATTACCAACTGACTCTCACATCTAGCAAGTTAACTATAATTGATGGAATGATAGTAGTCATAGGAGTAAGGAGTAAGAACTTAGCAATAGGACTAAGTGGTGAGAACTTAGCAAATAGGAGTAAGTAATAAGAACTTAGAATCAAGAACTTGGGAGTAAGTAATCAAGAAGTAAGAACTTATCAAAAGGACTAAGTGGTGAGAACTTAGCAAATAGGAGTAAGTAATAAGAACTTAGCATCAAGAACTTTGGAGTAAATAGTAAGAACTTATCAAAAGGACTAAGTGGTGAGAACTTAGCAAATAGGAGTAAGTAATAAGAACTTAGCATCAAGAACTTGGGAGTAAGTAATAGTAAGAACTTATAAGTAATAGAAATAAGAGTAGGGAAATTTATTTTAATTAAAAACAGGGGGGCTTATTTTATGATCCATGTCTTGTAATATTAAAATTGTCAAATTTTTTGCATAAACAAAGAAAGATTGCCATTATAAATTCCTCCAGTATATTATAAATTCTTTCCTTCAACACATTTATTTTCAAGCCCCGTCACTAAGAACCTTTACAAGTTATACCAGTGACGTTTACTCTATCAAACAAAATTTGCAACTAAATTCAGAGGTGCATTTTTCAATCTGCAGAAGTTTGTTTGCCTGTTTATCAATACAATATCAGCAGATTGCAATGATGAATCCTGAGACAGGTGGTTTGAGAACGGCAATCTTCGCAGACAAAAACAAGATGCAGTGATCTTTCCCCAACCATCTTTAAATTTGGAAATAACTTTACATGATAATTCAAGATTTCAAAATTGAATTAGATTTTTTGGTCGCCAAATATGTACATACATAGGTAGGCACAAATAACATATAATTATGTTCATGGGTGGCTAAGTTTTTGTCAAAGACTAGTATTTTACAAAATAAATAATTAGCTAATTATTTTGAAGGTTTGAACCTAAGACTTTACATGATAATTCAAGATTTCAAAATTGAATTAGATTTTGTCGCCAAATATGTACATACATAGGTAGGCACAAATAACATAATTTTATGTTCATGGGTGGCTAAGTTTTTGTCAAAGACTAGTATTTTACAAAATAAATAATTAGCTAATTATTTTGAAGGTTTGAACCTAAAAATTCGGTTCCTGGCGTGTGGTCTCGAAGGAACGATCTCAAAATTGGGAAACCACGCTGATATAGTGTTATTGACATTCCACTCAGTATTCAAAGGAGTTTACGTGTTAAAATAACAAAATATTAATATTTAATTAGAATTTTCAAGAAAGCTCTCCTCTCCTCAAAACTTTGTAGACAATTTCCCCATTTCACCTTTTTCTTGTACATTTAATTGTTCCTTCCCCCAGATAACCAATTTCTACCCTTTCCCCAAAGAAGGATAATATTTTCCCCTTTTTGCCTCCATATTTGCCGATTCCCCCCATTTTCTAATTTCGCGGAAAGCACGAGATTAATTTCCCTTGTGTTTGGAAGTAATTAATTTTCCTGCACCGTCTCGGGAAAACGGCGAAATGTGCCCCACCCCATTGTCTTAATTGAAGTGTCTGGTATTTTAGTCAGGAGCGTTATTCCTCTTCTTGTTTCACAAGCGTTTTCTTAACAGCCATATCTGAAGTTTCAAAGTTATTTTAATTAAAACATGCAAATTTTGAAGAAATGTTTAAAGAAAACTGTAGGTGGATGTTTACGTTCTCAGTTGGATAGCTGCTCAACTCTCTCTTGAGTTTCTTCAAAAGAAAGTCCTCTATAGAGGTGGAATTGAATATTCTATGTCTTCTTAGTCCAAGTCAAGTGATAGTATATTTAATTCCACCTCTAGTTATAATGTTACTTGACAAAGTATCCCGTTTGGAAAATATAGAAAGTCCTCTATAAAAGCTCTCTAGTTTTCTGAAAGACTTATCAGAATCTTGCAGCTTTCCAATCCCAGAACTAGCAGATCTTCTGGCAAGTAAGATTCAACTGTACCTAACCAAAGAGAGATCTTGGTTACTACCACAAATCCACCATTTCTTTGCAATTCATTCTCTTTTTTGTCAGTTCTATTTGGATAACACTGAAGATAAGTGAAAAGTGTTTCCATGGTAGACTTTCTCGTCATCTGGGATTGGAAAAGTCATAATTTTGAATTATTGTTCTGGTTGCTAAAAAACGAAAGCGTACCTACTAAATAGCTTTGACATTTTCGAATACTTTAAAAGGCTCCCATCCTTCTGATTTTATCCAAGATGGCTGCGTCAAGGTTTCAGGTTTCCTCTCTTGTAACCATTTTCAATCCAAGCTATCTGATATTCTGATATATATTACCTATTATCACTATTGACAGTTATACAATGACGCATTGTATCTATTAAAGCATGATTGGAGCATGCTAGAGCATGCTATTGACAGCAACTTCACATAAATTATACTCAGTGGTGTGAGGGAATGGGTGAGTATGTATTGGGAAAGAACGAAACGGGAGAGGAAAAACTACATGTTGACAATTGTTTTTCCTTCCTCCTCCTCCTCCTCCTCCTCCTCCTCCTCCTCCTCCTCCTCCTCCTCCTCCTCCTCCTCCTCCTCCTCCTCCTCCTCCTCCTCCTCCTCCTCCTCCTCCTCCTCCTCCTCCTCCTCCTCCTCCTCCTCCTCCTCCTCCTCCTCCTCCTCCTCCTCCTCCTCCTCCTCCTCCTCCTCCTCCTCCTCCTCCTCCTCCTCCTCCTCCTCCTCCTCCTCCTCCTCCTCCTCCTCCTCCTCCTCCTCCTCCTCCTCCTCCTCCTCAACATTCCTCAGAAGATAATAATCACATCAGCAATTGATATGTCCTTGCTTTGGCTTTGTTTAAAAAACTTGGTATGTGTAAAACAGTGTAATTCACATTGTAGCAGGTCAAATATAGTAAACATCAGAATTGGATAGGATAAGTAAGGAAGTTTTATATATAGTTCCCTTATTTTGTGTATTATGTTGTGTGTGTGTATAGTGTGTATAAAAGTGTGTATAGTGTGTATAAAAGTGTGTGTATAAAAAAAAAAAAAGGTTAAGAATGGCTGCTCTAGAATCTTAGATAGGTACCTACTGTGTATTTCTTAAGCCGTATCTCTTAGTAATATCTACCTATAACCAACCATAATTAAATGTAATATTGTGTATACATATCTCTGTATCTCAACTGAAACACACCGAAGTGAAAACCCCAACACGGCTGCATTCTCTCAGATACCTACTGTGTATTTCTTAAGCCGTATCTCTTAGTAATATCTACCTAATAACCATAATTAAATGTAATATTGTGTATACATATCTCTGTATCTCAACTGAAACACACCGAAGTGAAAACCCCAACACGGTTGCATTCACAAGAAAAAATATCAATATTGTAATAAAATAGATAATTTTATGACCACAAAGTGTCTCTCCTAATGTATTAAGCCAACAGCTTTCCATTATGGAAAGAGATAGTTGTGTAATGTGTATGTTTATAATTGTATTAATATTGTAATTTCTACCAAGAGACATATACATAGAGAACAAAATATACATAAAAGATGTTTATAATTGTATTAATATTGTAATTTCTACCATTTTTATTTCGACCTTCTGAAACGAACCCTTCACACACATTCAACCGAAGACATACCTATTTTGTAAAATCGTCGCAGCGGGAGCAAAGAGGCGTTCCCTGTCTGAATTAATTTCGTTAATTTCTCAGTTTCCATTTTGCTCCTCCAGTGACTTTTTTTTTCCAGAATAGAATATCCAATGTTCAGTTAGATGCTATTGAGATAAACTGGTTTCGTTGTAATTTATCTCCGAGGAATAAAAGTGCATTGGAAGGCTGGGTCCAGAAGAAATCCAAAAATCAAACCAATCCAACGAATATGAAATCGTGTAATTATCTTTTGTACGAGAATAAAGCATATACAAATAGGTAGTAATTACGTTATTCTCTTTTAACAGAATGCCCTTCAAGCTCGTTCAGAAAATATTCTTAAAATGGTACAAATTTAGGCACATTTACATGCACACTCCATTTGTCAATGGTCAAGGGTTTCTGTTGTCCTTGGGATCAATTTTGAAGCCATCACCATTTACTGATGATTCTTTTGTGGATTACAAAGTCTTCACTTCACCAAAAGTTTCACATCGATTGCAATAGGTAAAAAAATATTTGCCGCCATTTTCGGCCACTGTTCTGGACTCGGCGTGATAAGGGCCCTCCATTCCAATGGAGACAACACAAAACGTTTCCCTATATATTTTATACAATTTTACGACTGCAACCAACCCGAGCTGGTCTGCATGTATTTTCCTTCGTTTTAGAACTTTATTTAAATATTTACCTAATCTTGTGTATGTTTCCTATGTATATTCTCATATTCGATAAATTTATTAGCCAGGCCTCCAATGATTTTCAGAAGTGGCAAAATTGCGTGCATATGTAGAATGTTCATTTATAAATTACATAGGTACAAAGAAATATTATCCATAAATATTGTACCTTGAACCTGAAAGCTCTCTCTCTCTCTCTCTCTCTCTCTCTCCCAGGCTACTTGAAACAAGACCAGAAGGAATATAAAAATGTCGAAAAGGTAATTTTGATGCCAGAAGGTAATTTTGTCACATCCACTATTTTCTTTATTTATTTCACTAGATTTAGCTCAAGTACTGGTATATCTCTGGCAATAATGTCGTTCAAGTAGATAGACAGACACATAGAAAAAAATCTGGTGTGAACATCACACGACTTTCCTTATCCTATTGAATGATGCTTGTTTGAGTGTTCTTTTACCCTAACTTTTACAATATCTCTAACCGTTTTGTCGCTGTAGCTGAAAACAGCCAAAAAACAGCCAAAAAACGAAAAGGCGGACGTAAGGTAAAATAAAAAGTATTACTAGTCTACAAACCCGTACGTATAGTATTTATTTATTTGACTGCTATCTAGGTATATTATTTCCTGTGTTTGTAAAATTTTTAAAACTTCAACACATCATAATCTCAATCACTCAATCAAAGTTTTTATTAAATCAATCAGTAGAGTGATAATGTCTTGTCTTCATTGATATTTGTATGAGATTAACTGTTGACTTTAACATGCTTTTTATGGTCGAGATTGGATGGTAACTAATATTTTTATGAGCTTTACTTTTAGTCTATTCAATATTGTTTATTGATATAATATCTTTAGGTTCAGCTATTCATTGGACAGACACTTTTAAAAGAAGATTCTTCGCGCCTGCATTTCGATATGTCTTTCATGTTCTGAATTGAAGACCATGTTCATATTGTTCATCTACAAATAGTTCAAATGGACAGTCTGGGAATACACTTCAAATATTTGCCGTGGGAAGTTCTTCATGAATCCCGCCAGATATTGATTTCAATGGTGTTGAATACTCAATGCATGTGTCTGCAGTGATTGGAATGGATTGACGTATGCTCATTGGTGTTATGACGGGATTATCCGCACTCCACATATTGATTGACGTTTTGATAGATTGTTGATTGATTGACCTCTATTCTCTATTGAAGAATTGAGAGATTGAGCTCTATTCAAATATTTAGAGATTGAGGATTGCTTGATATCTATTGAGTGCATGATTGAGGATGGATTAAGCTGTATTCAGAGATTGAGGATTGAATCACCTCTATTGAGAAATTGAGGATGGATTCCTTTTGGACAGATTGTGTCTTTCAGCACTCCACATGTTGATTGACGTTTTGATAGATTGATGATTGACTGACCTCTATTCTCTATTGAAGTATTGAGAGATTGAGCTCTATTCAATTATTTAGAGATTGAGGATTGCTTGATATCTATATTGAGAGCATGATTGAGGATAGATTAAGCTGTATTGAGAGATTGAGGATTGAATCAGTTGATTGAAGTTTTGATAGATTGATGATTGATTGACCTCTATTCTCTATTGAAGTATTGAGAGATTGAGCTCTATTCAAATATTTAGAGATTGAGGATTGCTTGATATCTATTGATTGAGGATGGATTAAGCCAGGGTTGTCCAACCTTAGGGCACCCGAGGGCCGCAAGAGACCAAGGTAGAGAGTTGGCGGGCCGCAAAAACCCCAACCCCAGGGGGGGGGGGGTGGCCTGGTGTAATGTAGGTAATTATAATATAATTTTATTTTATTATGAAAACTTACCACATGATGACTTTAGTGCGATTTCTGTGGACACTCTACAGCTTACACAAGTGCGTGAATATCGACATTATATATTTACTGTTATTTCTCATTTTCGTTCATTTTTTAGGCGGGCCTTCGCGGGCCGCATGCGGGCCGCGGGTTGGACAAGCCTGGATTAAGCTGTATTCAGAGATTGAGGATTGAATCACCTCTATTGAGAAATTGAGGATGGATTCCTTTTGGACAGATTGTGTCTTTCATCGACGTTGTCATAACATTAGACGTAAATATTCTTCACCATTAATGAAGATGTAAAAAACACCGCAATCCACTTGGAATGGAAGATTGGACTTATGATGTTGAAATGGTAAAACTCTTGAGTGGAAGATACCTAATAACTAGGCAAGGTTTTAATGCCCGATGAGAATTTTCCTTTTAGAAACCTTTCAGACCAATGATTCAGACACCAAAAAAAAGTTGAAAAAAAAAAAAAAAAAAAAAAATGTAGGGAAACTTACCCGACAAAAACTTGGCAAGAAGGTTTCCCCCCCAAAAAAAAAAAAAAAAAAACTGTAGGGACACTTACGCGACAAACACTTGGCAAGTAGGATTCCTCCTCCCAAGGTGTTCAATTACATTTCAAAACCATTGAAAGAAGGGGGGAAAAAACTCTAGTAAGAAGCAAAAATATCATTGTGGAAAATTGCTATCGAAAGCGTTCAAGTGTGAAGCCGTTTAAGAAAAGTGACTTTGTAAAGGGAAGAAGGAGGATGAGGAAAAATATGATAAGGAAGGAGAAGAGAGGGAAGAGGAGAAGGAGAAGAAATAGCTGGAATTACTTCTGGGACTCATTGAATAACAGAAAATATTGTCTATTGAAACTGTTTTTCTTTACACCATTTTCCATTTTATCAACAACAAAAAAATATCATATTCGTTCATTAAATGTGTTCCTGTTATTCTATTCAATGTATCACAGAGGAGGAAATTTTAGATATAAAACTTCGACCAGCTAGGGGAAGAAGAAATCGCCACCGACTGAGTTTCCTTTTGCACTCAAACGTGCCAATCTAATATGTGAAATGTAATATGGCAAATATGGATTTCATTGTATTCAACTAATACAAAATGGCCAGAGGAGGTCGCGTGTCCAATGGAAATGCATCAGCTGTTTTGGACAGACGGATTGATGGGTTGAACAAATAGAAGGAAATTGAGATGAAACATGTTGTGATAATGGTAATGGAGGGTTTTGGAAAAAATAAATAATCAGTAAATTTTCATCATATTATTATCATAGCCCTCGTGGCTCGTACTACCTAGGTATTTCTACCCGAAAAACCCCAAGAGTCCCAAGACCCTAGCAGAGTGAAGATGGAAATGTCAAAAACACTCGGCAAGCCCATCTATTATCGCATTATCGATATCAATTTCATATTTTCCTGATGGCCACAGTCACTATTCGAAATTTTCTCCATTCCTAATACCTAGCAATAATTATTTCTCTTTGCTTTTTTTGCTAATCAAATTTTTCTATTATTTTCTATCTTTTACTTTTTATGCTCCAAATTTTCGCGATATCTGGTGATTCTGGTGTTTGTTTGATTGCCCAAAACGTCTCAGAGCATTCTTCGAAGTGAGGAATAGGTATGTTAATATTTGAGTGTGCTCGTTTTTATTTTATTATTATTATTAGGTATTGGTATCAAATTTTCCTGCTTTTCTTCACATTTTTGGCAATTAAAGAGGTAGGCAGCTAGGAATCTCTACGGCAAACAAAACTATCAGACACCTGCTCCAATTCAAAACTTCTACTTGGCATAAGTATCTCCTTCCATATCGAATAAGAGTGAAATTTGGAACAGTTAAAAATGAAATAATAAAAAAGGAAATAAACATAAAGCAAGTCCTCAGCCTTGGCAAGGTCATAGAGATCCATCAAAATCCGATGACAAGGCCATAAAAACAGCATTGTATCGAGTGAGAGCGAAATTTGGAACAGTTAAAAATGAAATAAAAAGAAGGAAATAAACATAAAGCAAGTCCTCAGCCTTGGCAAGGTCATAGAGATCCATCAAAATCCGATGACAAGGCCATAAAAACAGCATTCTAAAATTTTTATGACTCTGAATACGTCACTTTTATGACGTCACACCATAAGGTCATAAACCTGGTCGGCTACCCCTTCTCTAGTCATAGAATCGGGATCGGTTGTTTTATGGTCGGTCGTAAAATCGGGCATATACCGTTCTGCCCTGACCTGCCTCAAGAAGGTTGAATTTGGAATGACTGGGGGATTTGAAATAACGAATAAACTACGGGCTAAATAATTCCCGGAGGGACGGGCCCAGCTTGTTATGAGTTAGAGGAGTGTGATTAAAACTAGCTTTGATGGTGTGGTAGCTAAGGTGTTTGTCTGATTAAACAGGAGGGCGTGAGTTCAGTCCGTCCTTCCTTTATAATTACAATAGTAATAAAAAGGTATAAGGGACGGACTATTGTTTTCGCTTCATGATTTTTATGAGTTAGAGGAGTGTGATTAAAACTAGCTTTGATGGTGTGGTAACTAAGGTGTTTGTCTGATTCAACAGGAGGGCGTGAGTTCAATCCCAGTCTAGGTATGGGTATATGGAAGTTTATCCTTATGAATAAAGAGGTGCTCCAAAAGCCTAAACTGTTACCGTAATGGGCGTAATGACATTTCTGGTTTCAAGCTGACTGTGTAAAACTCTCAATTCTGGAGGAAAAGCACTAATAAATAATTTTTATGCCTCTTAATTTGAGCATTTTTTAAAAAAGAAAAGCGCACTAAATATGAGGACTTCTTAATTGGAAATGAGGGTCCGTCATCGATATCTTGAATCGGAACGCCTCTATGTCTATAGAGACACATCTAATATCTAATACAGTCTGATTTTTGCTGATCTTCAAAAGGTGATTGAGGGGGATCGGGAATCTCCTTGAAAGAAGATATATAGCCTGCTCAGTAAAACTTGCACTGGATTTAGTTTTCTTTATATCGCGCATTTCTGGTTTCAAGCGGACTGCGTAAAAATCTCAATTCTGGAGGAAAAAGCACCAACAAATAATTTTTATGCCTCTTAATTTGAGCATTTTTAAAAAAGAAAAGAGCACTAAATATGAGGACTTCTTAATTGGAAATGAGGATCCGTCATCGATATCTTGAATCGGAACGCCTCTATGTCTATAGAGACACATCTACAGTCTGATTTTTGCTGATCTTCAAAAGCTGATTGAGGGGGATCGGGAATCTCCTTGAAAGAAGATATATAGCCTGCTCAGTAAAACTTGCACTGGATTTAGTTTTCTTTATATCGCAAGTGGAACATATTTTCTATGCTATTATCCTTTTCCTTTTCAATTCACAAGAAGGAAATAGATAAGTTTGTAAGAAGGTACGGAGGTCCCATTGCCCATCACCAATAACCAATACAAATGTAACTTCAAGTAGTTTATCCTAGAAGACATCTTATCGGAGGAGAGAGCAACGTTTCAACTTGCGACATGCTTATCATATTTTCCAAATAAAAAGTCGGAAAATGAATTTCCCCCTCGAGTATCGTTTTTCACCCGGGGAAAACTCCGTGACACTTGGGACGCCTTCAAAGAACTTGAGAGAAAATTTGGAGTTTCCGCAAGGGTGTAGAGACCAAGGGTCCCAATCCCCAATCCCAAAGGTGTTCTAAGCTCTACGAATCTACATACGATCTGGAGGTTCAGATGACAAATTCGGTTTATTCCAATGTGCTTTCAGAAACGGTTCTGAAACCTTATAGTCCTTATACCTACATAGAGGGTCCGATTAGCAAGTGACCCGCGACGACAGAATGCACCACGCACCAGCGTGCTGAGGTTGAATGCACTAGTTCTCAAAAGATCACTAAATTATAGCATATGTCTTTCATGTTCTGAACTGAAGACCATGTTCATATTGTTCATCTACAAATAGTTCAAATGGACAGTCTGGGAATACACTTCAAATATTTGGCGTGGGAAGTTCTTCATGAATCCCGCCAGATATTGATTTCAATGGTGTTGAATACTCAATGCATGTGTCTGCAGTGATTGGAATGGATTTAAATTTGTAAATTCGACCCTAATAGCAGTGGCCTACAGCTGGTGGAGTAAAGAGACTTTTCATTACTATTCGAGCAGTATAAACAAGCACTAATGTTAATGTTTTTTTTCCCCAACGTACTTGAAATAATTGCAGCGGAACTATGATTTTTATGAGTTAGAGGAGTGTGATTAAAACTAGCTTTGATGGTGTGGTAGCTAAGGTGTTTGTCTGATTAAACAGGAGGGCGTGAGTTCAATCCCAGTCTAGGTATGGGTATATGGAAGTTTATCCTTATGAATAAAGAGGTGCTCCAAAAGCCTAAACCCCAACGTAGGTACCTACATTCAGAAAAAAACTAGGGTGCGGAAATGTAATCGGGTGAACTCTATATCGGGAAGCTCGACACTAAAATATAGAATTCCAACACACTAAATCAGGGGAAGTAAACCAATAATAGAGTTCTTCCACCCTAACTTGTGGCACCCTGTAACCAATTTTTTTCTCAGTGTACCATCTAAAAAATTCCCAATTTTTGTCTCACCCTGTAGAACTTCTATGAAGTGAAACATTTGTTGTAGCATTTAAACTTAATTCCCGTCATGGTCTGATAACATGGTCTCTGTAGCTCTAGCATGCTATAGAACAGACAATTCTAGTCATGCTACGGAACAAGCATAATCTTGATAGTCGAGGTTAGATGATTGTCAATTGATAACTAACCACTCCTATAATATTACCTGTGTAGATGGATTCTAAATAGCTGAATTGTGAGGTTCCACCATTTTCTACTGAAATATAGAAATCTCTTACATTTTTCTAGAAAGAATTTGGCTATTTTTTGCAGTCTTGGATTTTTGCCCTCAAATGCTGAAATGGCTGTAGAGGTAGGTTATATGTATATGCTGAAATAATTACGAGTATTTGATTTGCCATTCAGTGTTAAGAGGCTCATCAATAAATTTATCGGGCAGAGCTATCAATAGTACCTATTAACAAGAACTCCTCTTGATATAGCTATACTGCCTACATTCACAAAATATTTGGTGAAGTATTAAAAATATCCAAGAAATTCTTGCTACTACCACTACTACTTCGAGATGTTTAAAAAGTAAATCTTTAATTTATTCATAGAGTCCACGAAGAGAAAGACAAGATCTTCTTCTAAATACAAAAATACAAAGAGAAATCCTCCTTGAATTATTTAGAGAAATAGGAATCAAAAATTTAGAAAGAAAAGTTTCTGAAAGGAAAATTTCATCAGTCTTTTTAATGAATCAAAAAGGGGGATGGGGGCTTTTTGGAAAGATTATTCAGGAATCACAATTGTTAGGAAACTTCAGCCCCCCTGATTGCTACACTTTCTACTTTCTAATTCAAAAATCCTTCCAGTGGCGGAATAAAGGAAGAAAACGGACCAATAATCTTGATTTGTTTTCCTGGCTTTAAAAAAGTCAGGATTCTCCTGAAGGAGACCTTCCACCCAACCACTGATGGGTATTTGTGTGTCAACTCAATCAAATACTATAAGTAACATTATAGTTGATGGATTCTTTGGTACAAAGATGGAATGTTTTGTTTTGGTACTGTCACAATGGGTCTACAACGAGAAGAGATATTTGTCATTGTACAGCTTTGGATGAAAAGCTCTCACGAGGAAAATAATTGTTCCATTTAGAATTTGGGGAAAAAATCAGCTTTTGCCAGGGTAGGTGAATTTTCCAATATGGCCAGAGTGTCATCTTTCAGAAAGTTGTTAGGTTGATGGATTCTTTGGTACAAAGATGGAATCTTTTGTTTTGGTACTGTCACAATGGGTCTATAACGAGAAGAGATATTTGTCATTGTACAGCTTTGGATGGAAAGCTCTCACGAAGAAAATAATTGTTCCATTTAGAATTTGGTGAAAAATCAGCTTTTGCCAGGGTAGGTGAATTTTCCAATATGGCCAGAGTGTCATCTTTCAGAAAGTTGTTAGAATGGTTAAAAAAAACGTGGTGCAATAATAAACTATTGAGGAGATAAACGGACTACATGTCCTAATTCGACAGACTATGTTCAATGTTGTCATATTGATATTTTTAAAATTGATGTACTTACTACCTGAACATCCACATTGGCTTGCTAATTTCGTGAGGACTTTCGCGAAAAACTTCACATCCCGAAGACAGCTCCGGCTTCGCCACTCTGTAGGTCGTTGAATTAAAAATTTCTCGACAAAAAACACCCTCACGATAATGAGTCTCCGAAGACGAAAACTAATTCCCAACAATACCAACACCATGAGATGGAATATCGAGATACAGTGGGGGAGGTAGGTGTAGATCAGCATCCCTTTGCCTTCCGGGGACTAAGGGTGGAACCAGGAATTTTAGGTATTTCCTGAATTTCAGGAAATTTTCCCTTCTAATTTGAAAATTCGCCAAAGAAAAAAAATCAGAAGGGCGTAGATTAGATCCCTGTCGGTGAAGACATACATTCACGACATCATATACATATAATTATGTAGGTATTTGACTTTGCTTAACTTGACTGTAAAAACCTTGCCTTCCGGGGACTAAGGGTGGAACCAGGAATTTTAGGTTTTTCCTGAATTTCAGGAAATTTTCCCTTCTATAATTTGACAATTCGCCAAAGAAAAAAATCAGAAGGGCGTAGATTAGATCCCTGTCGGTGAAGACATACATAATTATGTAGGTATTTGACTTTGCTTAACTTGACTGTAAGTTAAACTGGTTTAATGGGAATTGGTTTAATGAAAGACATAGTCCCATACAAAGGTTTTCAATTCTCGTAGCTCCGTACTTCCAGAAATGGTCTTGTTGGAATTTCTTTAATTATGGGTAATGGAAATCCATTACCTATAGGTAATTAATTAAAGCTGAACAAAAGCTGAAATTTTCTGATTTTGAAACGAAATTCAAACGAGACCATTCCTGAAAGTACCTATGTCGATTGTCGAGCTACAAGAATTGAAAGGGGTGAATATTTAAAAACGAGAAGTTTGTACAAAAGAAAGGAAGGTGAAATCGTAATCTTGAAGAGTCTCTACAAATCAGGAATAAGGGAGAGAACACCGGTCTTGTCGTCTCGAAATCGAAGAGAGAAGGAAGACAGGATAGGAAAAAGCCAGCAGTTCCGAGAACGAACATGATGCCATAAGGATAAAATCCGCCCCGGGCGGGAATCGAACCCGCGGCCTAGCGCTTACAAGACAGACGCGCTACCAACCAAGCTAACTAGGCCGGCTTCTTAGAATTTGAACAAACACTCTAGCATGAGATTGTATAGCTGATGTTATAGGACTAATGTCAGCCACTCACCATCAAGTAGACCTGACAGGTACACCTGATCAGGTCCGCCTGTCAGGTCTACCTGATAGTGAGTGGCTGGCCTTATAGGTATCGCCGGTGTTATCCATATCAGCGTGGCAAGAAATCTTGGCACTAGTCACTGGCCATTGAGGTGCCCAGTGTTAAGGTGGTACAAAGAACTCACGAGCACTCTGCGAGCCATTTGTATGGCGTAGACTTGTAAGTTATATATGTATGTACAAGTATAAGTATACTTATGGACTAGAGAAACAACTTGCTATCAAAATTAATGCTCAAACGGTTGTAATAAAAATCAATATTTTACGACAATAGGACGTATCATATCAAATGGATATGGGCAATACAGGGTGGCCCATTGGTTCAGAAAGGTTGAACATGGTCGATATGGGGTGTTTCATTGACTGTATACATAGACAGCAAGGGTTAAACCTATTTATGAACTAAATACTGGCTCTCAAACTGCACTGAAGCATCAATATCAAACATCTGACTGGCTAAAATTGACATGAGAATGAGAATTTTTGTTCCTAAAAATATGGCTTCAGTTTTAGCGGCGAATGTACCGGTTTCCAAAGAATTCAATGGATCACTTTTTTTTTCAAGAGGTTTGACAGAGGGAACTGTAATATGGTCTTATCGTCCCGAAATCGAAGAGAGAAGGAAGACAGGATAGGAGAAAGCCAGCCGTTCCGAGAACGAACATTAGTCTTATCGTCCCGAAATCGAAGAGAGAAGGAAGACAGGATAGGAGGAAAGCCAGCCGTTCCGAGAACGAACATTATCCCCGCCCCGGGCGGGAATCGAACCCGCGGCCTAGCGCTTACAAGGCAGACGCACTACCAACTAAGCTAACTAGGCTGGCAAAGAGAGAAGGAAGACAGGATAGGAGAAAGCCAGCCGTTCCGAGAACAAACATTATCCCATCAGGATAAAATCCGCCCCGGGAATCGAGCCCAGTGGCCTAGCGCTTACAAGGCAGACGCACTACCAACTAAGCTAGCTAGGCTGGCTGAACCTTAACTTAATTTATGCCGACAACCTAGCGCTTACAAGGCAGACGCACTACCAACTAAGCTAACTAGGCTGGCAACGGATCACTGAAGTTACTGAACTGCGCGTGGTTGGTATCCAGATTAAGCAAAGAGAGAAGGAGGACAGAAAGTCAGCCGTTCCGAGAACGAATCTCATCTGTTTAGGATAAAGTTCGGTTCCGCCGGGTATCGTACCCGCGCTCTAGAGCGCGTACAAAGCATCAGGTGCGCTACGCTCCAAGTTAACTAGGCTGGCTAGGCCTTAAATTTATGTATTGACCACCCTGTATATACGGCTAAGATGGCTCCATTTCTGATGTGTCCCAATAAAACTTGGATTTTTATTTTATGAAATAATTGGTGGAAGATTAGAGAGACGAGTGAGAGAGAGAGAGAGAGAGAGAGAGAGAGGCAATAATGATTGTAAGTTTATGAGACACATAGGACCTAGGTGACTCTGGCTTTGCCATGTAAACATTGTCATCTAACGAGTGAGAGAGAGAGAGGCAATAATGATTGTAAGTTTATGAGACACATAGGACCTAGGTGACTCTGGCTTTGCCATGTAAACATTGTCATCTTCAAAGTCACGTGGGTACATACAGGGTGTTATAGGTTATAGAAGTATGGAAAGTGTCACCGGTAATAACATAATGAACAAGGTGATATATTAGAAATACGGACCAAAATTAATTACGAAAATCCCTACACTGTAGGTATAAGTGCACAGATCTGACTAGATCTATAGGTACTTGAAATTTCGGATTGAGCGGTAGCTTTTTGAATAATTTTGATTCAAATGGAAAAAGGTCTTTGGTATAGACCCAAATTTCGAAGGTGATATATTAGAAATACGGACCAAAATTAATCACGAAAATCCCTACACTGTAGGTATAAGTGCACAAATCTGACTGGATCTAGGTACTTGAAATTTCGGATTGAGCGGTAGCTTTTTGAATAATTTTGATTCAAATGGAAAAAGGTCTTTGGTATAGACCCAAATTTCATAAAATTTACCTAGAACAGGAGGGCGTGGGCTTGATCCCAGTCGAGGTATGGAATATTGTCCTTAAATAAATTTGAAAATTTGACCTTAATTCTTAATAGCAGTGGCCTACAGCTGGTGGAGTAAAGGGACTTTTCATTACTATTCGACCAGTATAAACAAGCACTAATGTTAATGTTTTTTCCAAACGTAGGTACCTACATTCAGAAAAAAAAAACTAGGGTGCGGAAATCTAATCGGGTGAACTCTATATCGTGAAGCTCGACACTATAATATAGCAATATAGCATTCCAACACCCTAAATCAGGGGAAGTAAACCAATAATAGAGTTCTTTCACCCTAACTTGTGGCACCCTGTCACCGATTTTTTTCTCAGTGTACCATCTAAAAATTTCCCAATCTTTGTCTTACCCTGTAGAACTTCTATGAAGTGAAACATTTGTTGTAGAATTTAAACTTAATTCCCGCGTCATGGTCTGATAACATGGACTCTGTAGCTCTAACTTCTAGCATGCTATAGAACAGACAACTCCAGTCATGCTACGGAACAGGCATAATCTTGATAGTCGAGGTTAGATTATTGTCAATTGATAACTAACCACTCCTATAATATTACCTAGATGGATTCTGAATAGCTGAAATGTGAGGTTCCACCATTTTTTACTGAGTAACCGTATATCAACAAAATATCAAAAATTGAGGCAAATTACTCCTCATACTGTGTCCATTTTTTAGGACCAAACATGTACCTATTAAACTATGTAGGTATGACTGACTTGGATTTTCCGGTGGTTCAATTCAGTGAGAGTGGATAAAGCACTCCGTCAATAGAAATTCTAGAAGCCTATAGTATTTCATAGTGAACATTTGAACAACCTTTGGTGATCCGCACTCAGAAAGTAAGTGAACCTATTTATAAGTTTGCCAGCCCGGCACCAGTGACACCACCCAAATCTTTTGACCGAATTGACATTAGAATCATAACGGTCCCCAACATTTCTAATCAAAACGGCCAAATCTATTTCATCACTCCCAGAGTCATTATCATTAGTCATTTCTAATGACAAATTATTCTCTTATCAGCGTTAATTATGAGCCATTTAGATTAGAACGGCAATAAAATGCCTTCGTGTTACGTGACTAAAAATAATGTTTTATTAGTTTTGAAATATTTTTTTGATAAAAAAATTACCCATGTTTGATTAGGTATGACTCTATGTTTTTATTGAAATGTCTATGATGAGTGAAATGTAGGGGCGATTTCAGGACCACTATGGGATTAAGTTTGAATAGTTTTGATGCGATTCCAAGTTTTAAACCGATTGGGAAAATCAGATTTAGAAAGCCGGAATGAAATTTTTAAATTGTGCATTTATAAACCTATTCCCGACAGAAATCTCTTTGAAAATGCATAAAGCTTCAAAATGCCTCAAATTCCCCCAAATATCCTTAAAAAGTGAATTGATAATTTGCTCACTCAAATTGTATTGATGACAGGTTGGTTCAGAGCTGAAATTGTGTCAGTCTCAGTTGCTCAGTAGATAACCTTTTTTATTCTGACAGTAAACTGTGTATAATGACAGTTGATGTCACTGACAAGGTCAATCTCAGACGAATCAATTAAATTCAATTGGAAGTAAGAAACACGGAGGTTTTGAATTGCCTTCATTTACATTCCGTTGGAGGTCTATGGCGAGACGGTAGGAATTTTAGGGCCATAATTTGAAAATTTGATTATACTTACTTGGGTACATTATTTGCCAAAAATGTGACTACTTAAATCTACTTTAAGAAAGTACGATCAAGGTTTGAGTAGTTCACTGAAAAGAGTAGATAGGTAGTTCTTTTTAAAACCCCTCTTTACACATAATAAAGGTGTGTACAAACATAGTCGGCGCTGTCGATCAACGATCGATCTACGGGGTCGACTATGTGTGAACACATCATGAATAGAACTAAAGAACTTGTGACAGTGTCACATCCACTAGCAAGCTCAATGAATGCAGAAATCCACTTTACAGACCTCTACCGACCACCCTGTAAATTCCTATCGAATAACACTAAACAAACATTGAATATTGGACACCCGGGTTTTAAAATCCGACATCCAATGGAAATTAACACCGTTTGTCCATACTACTAAAATCGTCGAGTTTATTGGACATCGCTGAATACGACTTTTTTTATTGATCCGTGGATGTATTGAATAGAAATTACACTCACACATTAGCTGTTTTTCCTTTACAAAAAAAAATACAGGGTGGGTAAAAATAATAATAATCTGATTTTCACTTACAGCAGGATTAGCCATTAGCCATTTACCTACATATTATTCCATAATTATTATGATTGAATGAAGATACCTCGATTCCTAAAAACAATTCTAATTGTAGGTAAATGTAAGCTAAAGGACTAAAGCTTTTCACTTTAGGTGTTGATTTGATATGATGCTCCATTTCAACTTTTCTTTAACTGGTAGTTGTAGCTCTTCTCACAAGGTATTTCCCTCCAAGCCCTGTATCACCCCGTATTCCAACTCTCCCTACCACTGCCCACCCAGTATAAATTATAATTCCAACATAATTACAACTGTCGTCAGTAAGTTGTACAAGTTTACGGTTCCGAACTACAACTGTCCTAACAGAAGGGCAGAACCAATATCTTTGCTGATTATATTGACTTCTGAAGGCACATTAGTGAATTTTAATATTTTATAAAATGTCAATAAATAAAAGAAAAAAAACATTGGATAACATAACATTAAATATTGGATACAATTTTTAAGGAAAACCGGTGAATTACTGAAGTAGTAGGTACCGAAATTCGGTCTTTGTATTAGATAGGTAAGCTAATCAACAGTGGCGTAGCGTGGTCTAAATTCAAGTGTAGGACGTTGTAGGGCTCATGCACAGGTCTACCAAGTCCCATCACAGTACATGCCATTTATATTTATGGGCATTAGAGTGAACTTTTGAGTTGTATGGCCGCCATACACGCCATACATACGCGCTACGCCACTGCTAATCAATAATGGACCTCGCAAATTCAAAAATGGTATGCAATCCTGAATTTAACCAATAAATTTTACCATACATTGATTGCGATTTCGGGTATCATGCTCACGAGAAAAAACCATTACCAGAAGCATTACTAAAGGTCTTTCTTTTCCCATTAGGACCTGTTAAGTTCTGTGGACCTATCGTTCAATTTGGCTTTGGGAGTTAAAAGTTGAGAGTATTTTGTATTTTTTGTAAAGTGACTTGTCTGACTTTTTTGGAAGCCATATCAACTTGAGTACCTATAATTTTAGAGATTTTTTTGTGTTTTCAGTTTTGGCCTTTATCACAAGTGTGGCCTAATGGTCCCAATTTGTGATACGCTACAGACCCTTTCTTTTTAAAGATCAGTTATCAAGAAGACCTGAAAAAAGGACCACTAAAGTATTCCTACTGTGGGTATATTTAAATAGGACCTTATTCAAGTCTAACAAACTTGCAGAAAACATGAATAATTGCAAAATGCATAGAACATAATCTTTCAATTTCAATATTATCTGCATACCTACCTAGCAATGGAAATTGAGTGATTTGACAACTCTATGCATAAATTTTAATAGATATCAAAGCTGTCAATTAAAAAAAAAGATGGAAAAAGTAAAAATATTTATAAGATGTAAATACCTAATTAAAAAAGATCATAAGATCTATCTTTATTAATTATGTACTTAGAACTTTCTCAATGGGACACGGGATTATCAAAGTATGGGACACGTCCCATTTCATATATCCTAACTTATTTGCTGACAATTATGCTAGAATGCAAACTTTTTACCCTACCTACTCGTATTTCCCTGCAGGTAATGCAAATTAAAGTAAATTCTATCTATAGTTTTATGCAGAATATACCTACCAAGTACCAATAGACACTTGATGGTAGATATTAACTATAAATTTATTTGTATTTTCATTGCCAATAAGAAATAACCACCTAATGAAGACGATAATTTACAACCATTTATTATTTGTTTGCATACATATTGGATCTCCTGATGAAGATATTTCTATTTTAACTGAGACATTATCGATAAATTACTATTCAATATTTATGCTTATGACAATAATTAGAAAATACATAGCATGTACTTGGTTTTAAGTTTGTTTATGGCATCTGAAGAAAATGCTGATATGTCTCAAATAGGAAACTAATACATAGAAACGAAAACCTATGAGAAATCCAGGCTTATTCCAATTTAGATTCAGCCTGGATAAGGATTTCTTTCTCGATTTCAAGAGTGTTTTTGATATAATTATGTATGTAGAGGATCCACATAATGTTTTAACTAGTTTACGGTTTATAGGAGCTATTACTTATGGTGATAATTATCTACTTATTCATATTAAAATAGACAATTTTATGGTACCCATTGGGTCTAGGTGGTTCAGGCAGCCGACTAGTATATCGCAGGGAGCTTGAATCTCACCCGGGCCAAATAAAGCAGAATATTATCGCTGATATATCTTAACCGTATATCAACAAAATATCAAAAATTGAGGCAAATCACTCCTCATACTGTGTCCATTTTTTAGGACCAAACATGTACCTATTAAACTATGTAGGAATGACTGACTTGGATTTTCCGGTGGTTCAATTCAGTGAGAGTGGATAAAGCACTCCGTCAATAGAAATTCTAGAAGCCTATAGTATTTCCCCTCGACGGGGCAGTTATTATTATCGGTATACGATTGGAATTTATGGTATTGGTTTTCTACTCTATTATTTACGAGACGTTTTAGGGATTTCGGGGAGGGGGTGGGGGGAGAGGTTACTTTGTACAGGGTGGTTTAAAAAAATACAATTTGGTGTGTTTTCCTTTCGGGAAACTAACCACTGGAAAATTGACCACTGCTCAGTTTCTATTGGAGCAGTGGTCAATTTTCCAGTGGTCAGTTTCTCGAAGGGAAAATACAAAATAATCTAGGAAAAGGACACTGTGAAGGGAGGTTATTTTATAACGTTATCAATAAAAAAAAGCTTTGTATGAGTTTTACAATTACAAATACTTTATTTAGACTGCGAAGGACTGAAACATCCCTTTTTGTCAGCAGTTTCATTAATTAAAAAAAGTACCTTATATCACACCCTATATTTTATGGAAACGGGTGGTAAGGTTGAAGGTTCCCTGCACGGTTCTGATAAGGGTGGATTGTATTGTATGTGACGAAAAGTAAGTAAGTTAGTAGCTACATTATCTTCTGAGAAGTTTCTAAACCCACACAACCACTGTACTTGAAACTGAATGTATTTCTGTGCTTATCGTTTATTGTGTTTAAATATCGTCCATATTCCTGTACGTATATGTATGGAGAGTCTACATTATCAATAAAATCAGAACCATCACAATCCAAATAACCATCATGGTCAGAATTCCGAGAGCATCCACAGAATGCTTAGCAAGGGTTAGCATTATCATAAATGCTACGAATGCAATGGTTTTGCCAATGGTTGAAGTTCAATAATTAAAACATAAACCCTATACATTATTGTGGTTTGTAATCCGGTCCCCCACTGTATGTGCTTGAAGTGTATTTTGCCATATGGATTGGGGACATTACCAGCGGAAATACCGGGTGATCGGAAAGAAATCGAGTTAGCGAATATCGAAATCTTTTCGGTGACAAAGGTAAAGTGTATGTGCCCAATCCGCCAAAATACAGTGATTCGACATTACATTTAATGACTTTCTTCATAAGCGTGGGATTAATAAAGGGAAGAAAGTGTGAAAGGGAGAACGAAGGAGAAATAAAGAGGGAGGATGGGAGACAAAAATAAAGAAGAGGAAAACAGATAAGAGGGAGAAAGACGAGAGAAAGGAAGAAGGAAAGAGAAAACTAAGAGAGAAGGGAAAGAGGGATTGGGTCCTTTCCATAAAATTGATTCAACTGATTTTGATTCAAAGAAAAGACATTTTCAGTGCACAACTATTCCACTAGTCATAATTATATTTTGGTCCACCGACCAATCGACTATGGAGGAAAGTAAAATTGGATAATTTTCAACATTTTGTGCTTATATATCCGTATGTAGTCTCTTGAATTCATGGAATATCATACTGATTACAGTGATTACTGAAAGCTTCCTCTATTGACCCATTGTTAGAAAATGAGAAATATTGAATCCCATTTATTTTGTAAGAAGGGAAAAATATAAACTCCCATACAACAATATCATTTCAAAATGGAAGTCTGGAAGGTTGAATACAATATTCCAAGCAACAGATGTTGTGTGTGTTTTCTCTATACATTCAGGCATGGATTCGTAGGTGGAATACAAAAATTCAAACAATTCGATTTATGCCCGGATCGAATGTCTATTTTCTAAAGAGGTAGCCAGCCGTTCGTTCTCAGAACGGCTGGATTTCGCCTTATCCTATCTTCCTTCTATCTTCGCTTCGGACGATAAGACCTTACCTAATATCAGTCACAGTTCCTTCTATTAATCTTTTTAGAAGTTTTGGCCAAATCAAAATTAAAATGTCTTAAGAGCCCCTGATTTTCTCTTAAAGTTCCTTTGGTCCCAAACTGTTGGGAGTGCAACATACCTTAATATTGTTCTCAGCATTTAGGATTTTTGAGAGTAAGGGCCTCAATTGAATGTCAGATATATGTATATTTGTATGATGTAACTAAAATTATTTATTCCTGGCGTCCAAGGGGTTTTAAAACCCAATCCTTCCAACCCCTGAGACCGATATACAGGGTTGTCCGGTTTTTTCTATAAAGGGAGGTTTCAAGAAAAAGAAAAAATGTAGCACACGTACCCAAATGTATATACATATGTATATGAAAATTTTCAACCTAAACAGAGACTTTTCAGCCCTGTATAAATATCCTTAAAATGATCTCTTTAAAGTTTCAAAATTGATTCCATGCTTTCCAAGTTTCTATTGCTAGAAAATCTCACCCTTATTCAACTGGGCTTGAAAATATTGTGAAATCCCAAGTTGTTTCTCTACAACAGATGACATCACAAACTGTTTCCTAAAATTAAAATATCTTTTAAATGAGAAAGAAACATGTTTTCCTCTCGACATGTGGGCGTGGAAAAGGCTCCTTAATAAATTGTCAAAATGAATTTTTGAAAATATTATTAAAACTTTAATAAGTTTTCAACTGAAAAACACCCCTTTTGACAATTTCTCTCCTTTGGGGGGAGTGAAAAAGGAGAGTTGTTCCATGGAAAGGGTCTAACTCTGTCATATTTTAATTTGTGAAAATTTATGGCCAAAATGGGAAGGTTTTCTCTGGGTTTGAAATTATGATGAGGCCGAAGGGCGTTTATTAACATTTTTCATTTATATTTTCAAAATTAACATTTTCTTCTGGATAAATTATTGTTGAAGTGTAAACAACAATTGTGTTAGCTGCATAGGTATTACTGTATTTTGTGTGATGATTAATTTTGACAGCTTTCTTGGAGGTGCGGACAGAACAAAGTCTCGCCATTTTTGTTTGTCCCATGTTTTATGAGCAGAAAACTCAAAACTTCAATTTAATTTAAGAAGATTTCAACATCAAATAAATGTGTTATTAATGTGAAACCAATTTTCCTCCTCCTTCTCCTCCTCCTCCTCCTTTTGGAGGTTGAACCTTGAAGAATACCATATTACCAATTAGACTTTATAGGACCAAAGACCAACTAGATTACTTCTTCTCTTCTTACGCTTCGGATGTTGGCGATCATCATGGTGCATGCGTACTTTGTTGGTGGCAATCCTGAATAGTTCTGCTGGGCTCTTCTCAAACCAGGTTCTGAGGTTTGCCAGCCAGGAAATTCTTCTTCTTCCTGGAGTTCTTTT
Organism: Diaphorina citri; assembly: GCF_000475195.1. Taxonomy (NCBI): domain Eukaryota; kingdom Metazoa; phylum Arthropoda; class Insecta; order Hemiptera; family Psyllidae; genus Diaphorina; species Diaphorina citri. The sequence continues at coordinate 126,430 of NW_007377509.1, forward strand.
TCCTTGACTATAGATTACTAGAGGAAGAATACTAGACGAAGAAACTCACAGACAACATTACCTATTACTGGTGCATCACAAAATCCGGTCCTTGTAGACCATCAGAACACAATAAATCTACCTGTACCCTGTTCCTTGAGCAAAATAATACATTATACAACTCCTATTACAAGTCATTCAGTAACTTGTAATGAAATATTAAGCACCTGTTTAAGACTCGAGACAAGGGCAATAAATTTTCGGTGGAAAAAGAGTTGTAGATCAGAAGTTCCATTAAATTCTTGGAATTATTTTATAATTATATTTCTTTAATTCACTTGGAAATTCAGAGACTAATGTGTCAGAAATAAGAATCAATTGAAAGTGTTCAATGGGAAAAGGGTCGAACCCTTCTTAGGCTTTTTTAATGCGGAATATTGGTAAAAATCAGTTTACAAAAAAAAAATTGGGGGACTGATTTTGCCATGATAAATATGTCAAATATTCACAAAGAATAGGTACAAAGATACACGAATTTTGTAAAATCATCTCAATACTTTTCATTCTTCATAAATTAAAAAAAACTTTAAAACTGACTCGAAATTCTACATAGTTTCGTATTCAGGTCTTCTTGGATAAAATGTTTCAATTTTCAGTAGGTAGCGTAGGTGAATTAAGTACACTTAAAGTAGGTGAATTACCTTATACTTAAAGTATAAATTCCTAGGCAGTCTCGTTAATCACTCAACAGCTTGACTAAATAAGCAGTTAAATAAAATTTAAAACAAAATGTTCCTATTAAATAAAATTTAAAACATTATTTACCTATTTAACCTAGGTATAGGTACTTACGTTATGTACCTAATATGTAGATATAGGTAAAAAATATACTTAGACTTCAAGTTAAAACTAGGTAATCCTGGCTAGTCTATAAAAATTGTTTGTATCCATGTTTATTTGTCTGTATATTTGTAGAATTGTTGTTCTTTAAACGGTTTGGCCTCATATAGATATTTAAGTCGGATTTTTTTTCCAAGATTTTTGTTGACAGAAAGGGCTCTCTTAGTTGTGTCTAATCGGCTAAAATAAGTAAGGGAAATTATTCCTTTTTTGTATTGTAGGTACCTACGTATTACGTATACGATTGAGTCATTTCATTATTCAACATTGAAAATTTCCATGATAAATATTTGCCATCAAAGGAAGGAATCTTTTCAAACGAGAAATACAGTGATTCGATTGCAAATTGAAACAGGCAGTTAGGAAAGGAGGCCAGGACCTACCTATGTGATCCACCCTTAGGCCACAGGCCTGGGTCAATGTTTGACTGGTTCAAAGCCTTTCTAATGCCTCCTTTTAGAGTCACAATTTCGACTACTTTCGGGCCAATTTCTAGAAGAATTCCACAGAAAATTCTTCCATCAAACTTCACCAAAATTTTCCTCCACGAATAGTTCACCAAAAGTTACCACCCAGTAATTGAAACACACACAAATTACCATTAAAATAGTGTACCTTCGACCCAACCGGTGTACTAATACCCCTCCACGGTATTAATAGTCCAAACGATATCGGAGAGTCTCTTCATACCAATATTTTACTCTTCTTTATGGAATTAAAAATAAAAATATTCTGAATCTGAAAAGATACAGTCTGAATCTAATTTTATTAAATTTACATTACAGTTTTTCTTCGAATGTGTACGAGCGGACAGCTAGATACCATTTGGAAATTTTTAAACATCCAGGCGCACAATTAAATATGTAGTTTAATGACTTAATTAAATTCGAAATCAAATGGGAAGATGTGTAATAATGTATTTAGAAAAATATGTGGAAGTATCCAGTGGTATTAGACGGAGTCGTTAGCCGTGGCCCTTTCGATCTGACCCTATATAGTGAATAAATTCATAGAGCTTCATATGTTGGGAAGAATGAAGAAAGAAATATTGGACATGATGCCCGCCAAGAACGGAGGAAAACTCGCCTGCTGCCTGAGTGCGGCTTTTCCCGGCCCCACTCAGGCAGCAGGCTGTGAGTTTAACTTGAGAAGGCGCGTCGCGGATCGTGAAAAGTCAAGTCATGATGATTGTCCAATTTCGAGATCATCGGGGTCTGAAAGGGGATCTCAATTTGGGTGCCCTAAGACCCCACGTCAGAGCCATCCTGCATGAACTTAGTACAGGTGACCTTACACAACCATTATCATAGCGAAGCCTTCTGATTGGCTTAAGATAATCAAGGTTTGATAAGTGAGAAGGAATTCCTGAAGGAATGTTTGGCTCAGAAACACCCGAAACTAGTGGTATTAGACGGAGTCGTTAGCCGTGGCCCTTTCGATCTGACCCTGTATAGTGAATAAATTCATAGAGCTTCATATGTTGGGAAGAATGAAGAAAGAAATATTGGACATGATGCCCGCCAAGACCGGAGGAAAACTCTCCTGCTGACTGAGTGCGGCTTTTCCCGGCCCCACTCAGGCAGCAGGCTGTGAGTTGAATTGGAAAAGGCGCGTCGCGGGTCGTGAAAAGTCCAAGTCTTGATGATTGTCCGATTTCGAGATCATCGGGGTCTGAAAGGGGATCTCAATTTGGGTGCCCTAAGACCCCACGTCAGAGCCATCCTGCGTGATCTTAGTACAGGTGACCTTACACAACCATTATCATAGGGAAGCCTTCTGATTGGCTTAAGATAATCAAGGTTTGATAAGTGAGAAGGAATTCCTGAAGGAATGTTTGGCTCAGAAACACCCGAAACATTCTTCTCACCGAAAGAACTGAAATAATTAAAAATAACTATCTAGTACGTACCTATCTAGGATTAGCCCTTGTATTCGAGAATTCCTATCTTTCTATCTGTAATCAGCTGGTCAGACATAGGTAATTACAGGTTGTTTGTTGTGGGAAAAGGTTACAAGGAGCAGTTAAAAATAAAAGCCAATTAAGAGCTCGAATAATTAGGTAGAGAGTGTACCATCTAAGACATCTAAGTACTATTCGGTACAAAGTACAAAGCAAATGTCTGCAGTTAAATGATAATTAATTTTTCGTATCCAGAAAGTACCTCTTAATTGGTGGATCTTTACTAATAACTATATAAAAATACTAAAGGAATTTTGTTTTTGTAGGTCGTTTGAAATCTAAATGTTTTCAATTGGGATTTTGGGAATGAAAATGTCTTCAGAAAATCCACTGAAATAATGCCAGGTACATCAGAGTCTGTTTTAGCTGTACCTATACCTAAAGAGTGCATTATTATTTATAAAAGAAGATAATGCAGTTGCATGCTACCCTAACATAGACGGGCATTGCATGTCCCTGTAGCATGGCACAAAGTGCCTCTGTTATAGCATGCTCCTATGACAAGTTAACCTATGGATGGTACTCCTATGTCGTGGAAGACGGTAATATGAGGGAGAATTTGGAGTTTATGAGAGTGCAATGACCTTTTGTTTGAACTGAAGAAGATAAGAAATGCAGACGACAGATGTTTAGTAGAAATTGGACTTTTGTAAATGCCTTCGGTCTGTTTTTGAAAGCAACTTAACACTTTCTGCTTTTGGACAACAAAGCATTGTGCCTTTGGACGACAAAATGGCGTCATCGCAACTATATTGAAATGATTATTTCATGTCTTTCTATGGATTTTCCTTTGTTATAATATTATGTCAAAACTCTTGCGAAAGCCCAAAAATCAAGTTTAAAGTCCTTTTGGGATTAGGAAAATCGGAATAGCCCCTCAGTCGGTTGAGAACTTTTGTTTCGACCTACTTCGGTGTGGTCGGACCTCGGTTTGCCGAGGCCAAAGGCGAGGGTCATACCTTGCCTGGTCCAAAATATTCTAAACTGAAAATAAGACGGGTTCTGAGGATGGCTCCGTCAGAGAGTAACGTGGGTTCAATACCTGTTGACGTACTTACATTTTATCTGCCAATATTTCCTTTGTTTTCGCGGGAGCCCCTCGACAGCTTTCAATGAGCATTCACAGCTTTTACACCAAAAACAACAGTTTTCCAGTTAATATTTTTTTTATTTTTAACAAATTCACGTAAACCATTTATTTTTCAAAACCTCAACTTTATCAAAACGGTGCTAAAGAAAAACTGATTGAAAAAAAAACCATCGATTTTTTGAAGGAATAAAGTCGTTTATCGTTGTTTACAAAAAATTCTTGAATCAAAACAAATCAATAAACAAAGTTAAAATAATACCTTGTTTTTTTATTGCAAAGGAAGAAAAAAATCCCAAAAAGGTCTTATTGCATCAAAATCAATTGTACAATATTTGGGTCCAGTTGTTTTTAATTGAAAAGGTCCGAGGTGCCTAGAAAAGGGTTAGCTTTTGTTTTGTAATTAGTTCCACTATTTGATATTATGTCATGTATTTAAACGTTTGGGTCAGATGTGTTTCATCGATAGCGATTGCATTGGTTGCTTCTTCGGTGTATTGGGGTTTCAAGAAAGACGTTCTTAGATTTCTAAAGGCGTGTCCACACATAGTCGACAGCCGTCGGTCAATGTGAATTTACCTATTGTGAATCGATGTGAATCCGGCCGGTTGACTATGTCTGGACACACCTCAACTTTTCAGTACAGGGAAAGTTGCGTCCACGTTTAGGTACTTGTGTTGCGTCCTCATGTGCAAGTGTGGACGCAACATTGATACATAACTGTATCCAAAGCCTCATATTTAATCTTGTAAATCTCAAACATGAGCCTTCACTTATCTCCTTAATCAAATTATATATTTAAAAATAATAATAATCATATCCTAGTATTTAATCTTAAAATAAATTACCACGGGAATCGAACCCGGCACCTTCCTAATCAAAACAAGTATCAGTACCAGTTCACGCGAGAAGCGAGAAGCAAGTACAAATTCAGTACATTTCTTTTCTAGTACCCTTCTCCACTCCCCGCATCTACTCTCTTGATTTCAGTTCCGAGATCTTTTTTCCCCATTCACATAATATTCTGAAATATAGAACTTCTCACTCTCGACGTATTCCTACTTTACTCATATCATTCCCCGTGTCTCTTACACGGGCAATAGGGTTACAGGATTTGACAAGGTATATGCACAGACCTAATACACTACACCCAAGCTATTTTTGGTATTAACCGTATACGGGTATATCCCTCTTGGCGCTTTTTTGGGGCCTGCGGTTAAGACCTTAAGTAGTCTACAAGAGTCTCTTGGTTTTCGGTGGTGGGCTTACGGGATATACTGGAAGATAAATTGCCAGTCCCTCAGGTCTCCAGTGGGGCGCCAGTTCCAACCGATCTCTGAGAACTCTTCACACACAGGCATCCAGATCTCCGAAGTTTAGGGTAACTGTCTCTCCGGTCCACCTGGTCGTACCTGCCGGGCCGACTTCGAAACTTGAATCGTCTTTGCTCTCAGACCCTAGAATTCCGAATTCTAGATCCACGGTCGTCTCTCTTATCACACATAAGCTCACAGACCCTAGACTAAGCCAAGTCTAGATCCGCGGTCGTTTACTTACTTACCTTTTATTACCTGTACATATTCTTAGCATAAGTTTAATTGTAACACATTACCTACTCACCTGCATAT
>NW_007377509.1:132635-196050 GCF_000475195.1 Diaphorina citri
TTTTTTTTTTTTTTTTTTTCAATTCAATCATCGTATTACTTTATTCAGTTCTCGAACTGTACCATTCCTGCCCCGTCCAATACTTCAGCAGTATTAAGCTGATATACTTCATAATTTCCAAAGTTTGATTTCATATTCTTAGCACATCTATAACATTCAATAGAGTTTTTGAGAATTCCCCCAGGCACCAACCTGTCTCCACACTCTTTCTTTTCTTTCTTTTTTCCCCTCTTTCTTTTGTTTCTTCTTTCTTCTATTATTAATTGCTCTCTGGGGCATATTTTTAACACCTCCCGATACCTTTATGAAGTGACGTAGCTATCAAATTAAACCCAAAGGACTCTCTTGGACTCTCTTGAATTCACAGCATACCACGAAGTGACTGAAGAGGTTAATCCTTTCTTACATTTCTGTGACAGAATCTTATCACAGATTTTTTGTCGATTGTGTAACTAACTTTTTTGTTTGAAACAAAAGCCGAGCGACAACAATCAAAACATCTCATAAAATAGGTTGACATGCTTTCCATTATAGATAGCTTTCAGATTGGAACACAGAATCTGCCTCGCCTATCTAAGCCTCGTCTAATCCACAGACGACCTCCACTGGTTTGGCTTATCAACTTTTGGTATAAAGGATGGGTTAACCCCTACTCTTTCTATATCAATTGGCACCCAAACGGGGGCAACCCTTTTTCTTCCTTCTATATCAATTGGCAACCCTATCCTTCCATAACAATTGGCGCCCAACTAGTGACTCTTTTATCCACGACCCCAACCCAACAATAGTGACTCTTTTTACCCGCGACCCCAAACACCCCAACCACCCATTTTCCCCATTAACTCGTAGCTGATTTTCAGTAGGTACCTCTATACCTATGAAAATAGTACCTATCAGTAGGTAGTAGGTACCTATACCTATGAAAATAGTACCTATTAGGTAGGTATTACCCTGAAAGTATTGTTAGTACTTATTAGAAATGATAATAATTTATTAATATACTATATGCTAATAGGTAAGTTACTTTTATGTTTATTAATAGGTACTATTTTAAGTTACTTTTATGATTTTTAAAGCATTAGTGGATGTGTCGAATTCACCATTGCCAAATACGATCATCAGAAGGAATTAATCAGTCCTCGTTTACCTAACTAATATTAAATTTGTTAGTGTACACAAAACAAGTAAATTAAAAATATACCTAAAGTAATAACTTATACCAGTGATAACGCCATTTAATAAGTTCATTTGGTAGAAAATACCTATAGCTCCTAAAGACAATGGTAAAAATCGTAAAAAAAATACGTACACAAAACGGCAAAACTCACGTGTACCTACCTAAAAAGAAATTCAACATGGAATCCCACTAGCGCCATCTCTGAACATATCGAGACACTTGGAGCAAACTCTAAAAAACGAAGAAGTAGAAAAAATAATGGACGCCATAAAAAATAACATTCCTGTTGCTATGGAAACGCGTCAACCTCTCAATCCCATTGTGATCAGTAGTCCCATGATTTTTCTATTTTGTTCAAAAGGGTAGATTTTTTTTTAGTTAATGGAAACAAAGCGTGTTAGAAAATAGAATAAAAAGAAGGGGTGAATTCAAAATGAGCTCGACCATTGTTGTGGAACTATTGAGATGCAAAAGGGTGAAAAGGTAGAAACACACTACCATCACGTGACGCAACATGATGGTAGTACATAATTATGTTTCTACCGAAACAGGGGGTTTCCCAGCACTTGGGCAGAGTCTTGAACAACTTTCAGAGGCGTTATTGGTACCTGTCATGAAACAGATAATGAGAGAGAGAGAGAGAGAGAGAGAGAGAGAGAGAGAGAGAGAGAGAGAGAGTGGGTTGTTTTTGTTCTAAAAAATAATATTCCTGTTGCTATGGAAACGCGTCAACCTCTCAATCCAATTGTGATCAGTAGTCCCATGATTTTTCTATTTTGTTCAAAAGGGTAGATTTTTTTTAGTTAATGGAAACAAAGCGTTAGAAAATAGAATAAAAAGAAGGGGTGAATTCAAAATGAGCTCGACCATTGTTGTGGAACTATTGAGATGCAAAAGGGTGAAAAGGTAGAAAGTAGAAACACACTACCCTCACGTGCATCACGTGACGTGACGCAACATGATGGTAGTACATATATGTTTCTACCGAAAGGGGGGGTTTCCCAGCACTTGGACAAAGTCTTGAACAACTTGCAGAGGCGTTATTGGTACCTATCATGAAACAGATAATGAGAGAGAGAGAGAGAGAGAGAGAGAGAGAGAGAGAGAGAGAGAGTTCAAAATTCTTATCTTTTCTGCTCATACATTTCTCAGACTTCTCAGGAAAAGGAAAATTCCTCCTCCTCCTTTTAATCCTCCTCTTTCTATATCTTCCTCCTTCCATCATATCTTATTGTATTTTCAGATTGCTTTTCGCAAGCTTCCTTTTTAGACTCAGGAAACGCTGAAATGGTCCATTTTATTTATTATACACCCCCTACTTCTTTCAATAAATGAGAGAGAGAGAGAAAGAAAGAGAGAGAGAGAGAGAGAGAGAGAGAGCGAGGAGAGAGAGGGAGAGAGAGAGAGTCCATTTACATAAATTTGGCAAAGCACATTCCATTTTATGTCATCTGAATGACATCCTTCCTGTATTTGTGAGTTTTATGCTAAACGCCAGGTCGCGCGTCTCAGTGATAAGTGACCCTTCTCAGAAAAGTTCATTTATAGACATCTGATTTGAACTCTGAAAATTTTAACATAGTCACTTGTCTGGTTAAGACTAGTCTAGAGACTTGAATTTGGAGATTTTTCGTTAACTTGGTGGATTCTTTGTAAATCTTGAGCCATTGACTCTTGGTCGGACCAAATTTCAGATCTTAGGTCCTATACCTATCTTTGTGAAATAATAACAATGTGTAAATAGGTAGGTATTAATGTTTTGCTTTTTGTTTGTTTTTTTTTTTTTTAATTTATTTAATGTTATTATTTTCATCTGACCACAAAATGCACCAGAGAAGCTGGTTTCCCCGAAAAGGGCCTAAGTAAGGCCTAATTAAGGCCTTCTTTCCCAAATAGTAAACGACCTAATCTTGTCCTTCCCTCACCTCCTAGCACATTTCATAGTGTGTCACTTGTCTCAACACTGCCGAACTTATAAAGATCTACAGAGCAGAAATCGTATAGAAATGAATGGCAGCAGTAAGTAGGTATATGCTACAAATACACATTCTACTTTCGTTTATGTTAGAAATACAGGGTGCACCAGAAAAACACTGGCAACGGCTCAGGGTAGGTAGATCTCATCATTTCCAACAAGGTTCTATGGGTCATTTTGCTGACCTCGGCTTCGTTTCCCTACCTTCGTTTCACCTACCCTGAGGCTTTGTCAGTGTTTTTCTGGCAGAGAAGCTGGTTTCCCCGAAAAGAGCCTAAGTAAGGCCTAATTAAGGCCTTCTTTCCCAAATCTTGTCGTTCCCTCACCTCCTAGCACATTTCATACTGTGTCACTTGTCTCAGCACTGCCGAACTTATAAAGATCTACAGAGCAGAAATCGTATAGAAATGAATGGCAGCAGTAAGTATATGCTACAAATACACATTCTACTTTCGTTTATGTTAGAAATACAGGGTGCACCAGAAAAACACTGACAACGGCTCAGGGTAGGTAGATCTCATCAAGGTTCTATGGGTCATTTTGCTGACCTCGGCTTCGTTTCCCTACCTTCGTTTCACCTACCCTGAGGCTTTGTCAGTGTTTTTCTGGCGCACCCTGTATACACATTTTTCAACAATGCAAAGCTACACAGGAGAAGGATATCCTAAACTCGTGATGTTAATGATGCTGATGATACGAATGGAGACATTGTGTGGGAGTTCAGGGATGGATATGATGCAGATGTTAAATGTAAGACAAATTTTGCAAGTCGTGTTATGGGTGTAAAATTTTAACGTTTATTCATACAAAGAATGATAGGTATGTACTATGTTTTCACTTGACAAATATATGAAACTTATTTATTAATAAAAGTATTGTGAAATACAGTTAAAAACAGATAAGGAGTTTACATGTTTCACCATCTCTTGACGGCATCCTCAGAACCGTTTCCAGAAGATAGTTTATTCATACGTTTTCTTGTCCGTGAGTTGGTGTTGGGAGAGTTGGTGGTTTTAAATCAAAAATCACATTAGCCAAGAAACAGTAGTTGGACTCCTTCCCTATATCTATGCAAAGTAATGTGTGTACAAATAATTTTATTGTAAAACAAATGTGAAAATGTTTCCAATATTCCCAATTTTTGTATCGGATTTAGTGGTTGTGCCACAAATAATGAAAAGAAAAGTTATCCAATAAAATTATTGTTTCCAGTTCTTTTAGTTTTACAAGTCGTGCCCCTTTTAAAATAAATTTATGAAAAAAAAAAAAAAAAATAGTTTTACTTCATGTGTTTGATCTTTTACAGAGTTTGGTTTCAAAATTTCAACGTTTATTCATAATTCATACGTTTTCTTGTCCGTGGGTTGGTGTTGGGAGAGTTGGTGGTTTTAAATCAAAAATCACATTAGCCAAGAAACAATAATTGGACTCCTTCCCTATATCCATGCAAAGTGATGTGTGTACAAATAATTGTAAAACAAATGTGAAAATGTTCAGCATTTCAATGTGGACCTAAATTTCCAATATTCCCAATTTTTGTATCGGATTCAGTAGTTGTGCCACAAATAATAAAAAGAAAAGTTATCCAATAAAATTATCGTTTCCAGTTCTTTTAGTTTTACTTCATGTGTTTGATCTTTTACAATGTTTGGTTTTGTACTCCGTTGGTGAGTAGTGAAGATCATTGACTCTCATATACAGAGAGGGTTCGAATCCCGAACAAAGTGGAATAGTTTCGGACCAAATCGCTCTATTTCAATACAGATAGATCATGGATGTAAAATCTTGCATTCTGGAGTTATTTATAAATGGTCTGAAAATTACTTTTCTCTGTTCAAAAAATTTTGTGATAACTAAAAGGATGAAAATTTATTTAGAGCCTAACCAAACAAGTAAGGTCTTTACCCTTTCCATTCACTTCCCAACAGATGAAGTGGGTTGAAAAAATATTTTGGTATCAACATAATATAGTAGGTAATATGGTACTTTCTAATAGCATACAATATATAGATACCGCTTTCATTGCATCATGTAGATTGTAGAACAATACATTAATGTTCAAAACAAAAACCATTCTAACCAGCCATACCTACAGTTCAGCAGAGAAAGTGAAAGCAGACTTTCAACCAATAAGAAACCTTCCCTTCGAAGCCCACCTGATCTAATAGAAAGCCATTTGAAAAGATTTAAAAAGCACTTTCTAAAAATGTCTAAATTTCTAATTAGAATGTTGGAAAAAAAGAAGAAATGGTTCCTCTGAAATCAGTTTTGTCGTGGATTGCGTCCAGTTTTGACTCTCGGCTGTTTTCTTGTTTTGGTAACCTTTTAAATATAAAAAAAAAGAATAAATCTAAATTCAGGCTAAAGTTTCTTGGAAAAATAGCTAAAAGTGACTAACTCCAGTTAGTATCTAGAGTGAAGTGAGTGACGTATAACATACCTACTAACCTGCCTACCTCTTTAATTGCCAAAAATGAGAAGAAAAGCAGGAAAATTTGATATTATGAATTTAAACTGAAATGGTGGATGTCATCAAATCACTGTTGAAATTATTGTTTTCTTTCTTCAGAAACATTTGACCTAAAGGTTAGGTAGAAGGTAGGTACATAGGTAATATCCCATTTTTGACCATTTCTGTTAGAAGCAAATTTCTTGATCATTTTCATCGTTATCTGTGGTGATTTTTATCAAGGACATTTCAAAAAAAATCTTTCCCTCAAAGTAATTATCAGCATTATGATTCAAGGCCTCCTTTATTTCATCAGATCTTCAGATCGCCCCATCTCTAATTTGAGATTATTTAAATATGTATAGGTACCTACTTTTTAGAGGAAAAAAAGCTGCTACTTTCGAACTCCTAAATTCAAGAGGGTGAAATGCAGCCGGGGCTCATTTCCATTTTCAAAATACTTACCAGGGCCCCCATAAATTAAAGCACAAATAAGAAACGGAACACCCCTTCCTTTTTAAAAATAATCGGGGTCAGAGGAGGAGCTACGGAAGGGATTGTGGGGGGCTTCTCTACCCCAAGTTATAAAGAATTTGAACTACAATGCAAAGATACAAAGTAGACAAGTAAGAAATGTACCCCCACCCCCAACTTATATGATTATTGTCACCAAAACTTCAGCCACAGCGGCGTGGCGCAGAGCAGCAGGGCGATAGGTCTTTTAATGCACAAGTCCCCGATGAATCACCAAAGTGAAGCAACGTTGCGCATGGTGGGTATCCGGATGAGTTACCATCTTTACAATCGCGAGCAGATGCTTTTCCCAACCCATCTCAGGCTGGATAAGGTGTAAGGAGACAGGCAGTTTGTCGCCGAATATGGTTTTCTCTTGATTCTATGATCTTACCTGATAATTGATGAGGCCATGTCAATCCCAGATCAGCAAAGATAATCCGAAGGTCACATCGAAAGTCAACCGGGGTGACCGTGATTACGCGGGTTTAGGGTCCACGATTGAATATCAACGACAAAATTATTATTAATTGATTGATAGTCATTTGGTATGATTATTTATTATAACTTTTATTATTTATTTAATTCAAACTAAACTTAATAAATACTTAATAAACACTATTTAAAAGATAATCCAAAGGTCGCATTGAAATTCAACTGCCGGGGTGACCGTGATTACGCGGGTTTAGGGTCCACGATTAAAAATCAACGACAAAATTATTATTAATTGATTGATAGTCATTTGGTATGATTATTTATTTTAACTTTTATTATTTTTTTAATTCAAACTAAACTTAATAAAATACTTAATAAACACTATTTATTGACACCATGATTAATTTTTCCTATAGGTACTTCTACCTTTGGGAAACTTAAAGATACTTAGATGGGAAATTTAAGGGTATCACAGGATGACAAAACAGCAATGCCTTCTCATATCCGAAGAAATCTAATAATTTTATACCAGTAAGAGATATTAGACTTATTAGGTGGTACTGTTACCGGTCGCTACTCGGTTAAATTTTCTACCCAATTGTCCTCACGAGGTCTGAGTGCACCCCGAAATCCGTCCGAGAAGACCTAGGATACTCAATACCAATAGAAAGTAATAATAGAAATAAATATTTGACTCATTTAACTATTAGATTAAATAATTTAGACTGAACCTCAACTTAGATTTTAGGTAGATATTCAGCTACATTTTCTACACACTTTTTACCCTGGACATCCAGAATTTCATCTCAAGAATTGAATTAAATTGAAACCAACACAGCACAGAAATCTGAAACAGACAGAAGAAATGAAAGCAAAATTAGTCATGTCTATAAGATTTTTTTTTCTCCAAAAAGTCGAATCAGGTCTAACGCCACCCAATCTTTTTCACTGACATTTAATTTGCCTTCTTAATGATCCTCACAAGCCTGAGTGCACCCCGAAACGATCACTCCTTCTCCATCTCCACCTTCTTCTCCTTTTTCTAGATTTCCTCTAACCTAGGATACCCAATAGAAAGTAATAATAGAAATAAATATTTGACTCATGTAACTATTAAATAATTTAGACTGAACCTCAACATAGATTTAGGTAGATATTCAGCTACATTTTCTACACACTTTTTACCCTGGACATCCAGAATTTCATCTCAAGAATTGAATTAAATTGAAACCAACACACCACAGAAATCTGAAACAGACAGAAGAAATGAAAGCAAAATTAGTCATGTCTATAAGATTTTTTTTTCTCCAAAAAGTCGAATCAGGTCTAACGCCACCCAATCTTTTTCACTGACATTTAATTTGCCTTCTTAATGATCCTCACAAGCCTGAGTGCACCCCGAAACGATCACTCCTTCTCCATCTCCACCTTCTTCTCCTTTTTCTAGATTTCCTCTTACATTTCCTTTTATGAAAAAATATAAATTATAAATGTCAGAAAAGTTTCTCTCCTTCTCTCTCTCTCTCTCTATATATGATTTCCTCTTACATTTCCTTTTATGAAAAAATATAAATTATAAATGTCAGAAAAGTTTCTCTCCTTCTCTCTCTCTCTCTCTCTCTCTCTCTCTCTCGCTCTATATATCTCTCTCTCCCTTTCTCTGCTTCTAAAATGTAATTTTCCATTCGTCACACTAGATGCGTTCAAAGTTTTTCACATCCTCTTCAGAGAGCTGAAATTTTAAATGAAAATTTTCTCCTAGAAAAAGTGTTATTATTATTATTATTTTTTTTTTTTAAAGAGGTTTGATATAGGGAACTGTAAGTGCTAAGGTCGTATCATCCCGAAATCCAAGAGAGAAGAAAGACAGGATAGGAGAAAAGCAGCCGTTCCGAGAACGAACATTATCCGTTCGGGATAAAATCCACCCACAGCTAAACTAGGCCAATACAAATTGGGAGGTCATTTCATTACCTTTGGCACAAGTTGAAACGGCTGCACTGACAGCAGGACTACCAACTACCATAAGCAGAGAACTTTAAAGCTGTATACAGGGTAAGATGCTTACCCTGTCCAGATTCAACCGATCATGTAATCTGAGCAGCCCCTTCACTAGATTATGGTGGATGAATTAATCAGGGTAAGATGCTCACCCTGTCCAGATTCAACCGATCATGTAATCTGAGCAGCCCCTTCACTAGATTATGGTGGATGAATTAATCTTTGGAATTTAAAGACTGACAGCAGGACTGAGCAGGCCACTTTTCGGGAAGTCAGTCAGTCATTTCGAGAATGAATTTTCAAAAACAGTTCAGAGGGAAAGAAGTCGAAAAGGTACCTACACTTGAAGTAATTTATCCCCATAGTGTCATATTGAACAAAGTATTATATTTTTTTTATCAAAATACATTTCGTGTATATCGTACTTGCAACGTTTCTTAGCACTTGTAGAAAAGTAATCCAAAAGTTACTTCCCCATCAGTTAAGTTCATTTGCAATTTGTCCAGTGAAAGCGACAATGATGGTCCTTGGTGATATTAATGCAAATGCAGGTCCTTAATAGAGGAAATTGAAAAGAAGGATCAATGAATGGAACTAACCTAACCTAACTTTGGCATCTTACGATGGCATCTCTCACTTTGGCATATTGCGATTCTGTTTTGTCAGAAAATAGATTTGTCAGACCATCGATTCGGTGATAAGCTATCCATCTCCTCACATTAACCTCACCGAGCCTGAGTGGGTGAGTGGTGCTGGGAAAAGCCGCACACGACTGTCCAGATGGTCACCCGTCCGGTTACCATCCACACGAAACGTAGCTATAATTTAGTGATCTTTTGAGAACTAGTGCATTCAACCTCAGCACGCTGGTGCGTGGTGCATTCTGTCGTCGCGGGTCACTTGCTATAGGTCCTTAATAGAGGAAATTGAAAAGAAGGATCAATGAATGGAACTAACCTAACTTTGGCATTTTACGATGGCATCTCTCACTTTGGCATATTGCGATTCTGTTTTGTCAGAAAATAGATTTGTCGGAACCTTCATGCAGACCATCGATTCGGTGACAAGCTACCCGTCTCCTCACATTAACCTCACCCAGCCTGAGTGGGTGAGTGGTGCTGGGAAAAGCCGCACACTACTGCCCAGATGGTCACCCGTCCGGATAACATCCACACGAAACGTATCTATAATTTAGTGATCTTTTGAGAACTAGTGCATTCAACCTCAGCACGCTGGTGCGTGGTGCATTCTGTCGTCGCGGGTCACTTGCTATTCGGACCCTCTATGTAGGTATAAGGTTTCAGAACCGTTTCTGAAAGCACATTGGAATAAACCGAATTTGTCATCTGAACCTCCAGATCGTATGTAGATTCGTAGAGCTTAGGACACCTTTGGGATTGGGAATTGGGACCCTTGGTCTCTACACCCTTGGAAACTCCAAATTTCCTCTCAAGTTCTTTGAAGGCGTCCCAAGTGTCACGGAGTTTTCCCCGAGTGAAAAACGATACTCGAGGGGGAAATTCATTTTCCGACTTTTTATTTGGAAAATATGATAAGCATGTCGCAAGTTGAAACGTTGCTCTCTTCTCCGATAAGATGTCTTGTAAGATAAACTACTTGAAGTTACATTTGTATTGGTGATGGGCAATGGGACCTCCGTACCTTCTTACAAACTTATCTATTTCCTTCTTTTCGGACCCTCTATGTAGGTATAAGGTTTCAGAACCGTTTCTGAAAGCACATTGGAATAAACCGAATTTGTCATCTGAACCTCCAGATCGTATGTAGATTCGTAGAGCTTAGGACACCTTTGGGATTGGGAATTGGGACCCTTGGTCTCTACACCCTTGGAAACTCCAAATTTCCTCTCAAGTTCTTTGAAGGCGTCCCAAGTGTCACGGAGTTTTCCCCGAGTGAAAAACGATACTCGAGGGGGAAATTCATTTTCCGACTTTTTATTTGGAAAATATGATAAGCATGTCGCAAGTTGAAACGTTGCTCTCTTCTCCGATAAGATGTCTTGTAAGATAAACTACTTGAAGTTACATTTGTATTGGTGATGGGCAATGGGACCTCCGTACCTTCTTACAAACTTATCTATTTCCTTCTTGTGAATTGAAAAGGAAAAGGATAATAGCATGGAAAATATGTTCCACTTGCGATATAAAGAAAGCTAAATCCAGTGCAAGTTTTACTGAGCAGGCTATAATATATACCTAGGTATATATCTTCTTTCAAGGAGATTCCCGATCCCCCTCAATCAGCTTTTGAAGATCAGCAAAAACCAGACCCACTGTAGATGTGTCTCTGTAGACATAGAGGCGTTCCGAATCAAGATATCGATGACGGATCCTCATTTCCTCGGTAGCGTAGTGGTCAAGACGCTCGCCTGAAAAAATATAATACTTTGTTCAATATGACACTATGGGGATAAATTACTTCAAGTGTACCTTTTCGACTTCTTTCCCTCTGAACTGTTTTTGAAAATTTATTCTCGAAATGACTGACTGACTTCCCGAAAAGTGGCCTGCTCAGTCCTGCTGCCAGTCTTTAAATTCCAGAGATTAATTCATCCACCATAATCTAGTGAAGGGGCTGCTCAGATTACATGATCGGTTGAATCTGGACAGGGCAGGTACACGTGAGTTTTGCCGTTTTGTGTATACGTATTTTTTTACGATTTTTACCATTGTCTTTAGGTGCTATAGGTATTTTCTACCAAATGAACTTCTTAAATGGCCTTATCACTGGTATAAGCTATTACTTTAGGTATATTTTTAATTTATTTGTTTTGTGTACACTAACAAATTTAATATTAGTTAGGTAAACGAGGACTGATTAATTCCTTCTGATGTTCGTATTTGGCAATGGTGAATTCGACACATCCACTAATGCTTTAAAAATCATAAACATAAAAGTAACTTGCCTATTAACATATAGTTGTATGAACCCATCTTTTGGCACATGCATATTAATAAATTATTATCATTTCTAATAAGTACTAACAATACTTTCAGGGTGATACCTACCTAATACGTACTATTTTCATAGGTATAGGTACCTACTACCTACTGAAAATCTTCAGTTTTTGGTCATTGTCACTCTTGAACCTTTTATTCTCCTGAGTTTACAGGGTCCTGATTTTCAAGGTTCTTTCACTACTTCTTTGTTAGCCATTTCATCCTGCCAGGTGATCTAATACATCATCCTCACTTCACGGACCCTAAACAAAAGGGCCCACCTTTCTCGCTCCTCCTAAAATTCACTATGACCTTTGAATTTACGGCCTTTGGAATTTTCTCTCGTTCTTCCTCTAACTCAAAACGTTCACAAGTTGCACCTCAAACCTAAGAGGGAGCGCCAGTAGAAACATTTTTGAAACGCAAAGGTCACCCGACCTTTTTGCCATTTTATTCAAGTTTTTTTTTAGAGATAGAGAGAGAAAGAGAGAGAGGGAGAGATAGAGGGAAAAGGTGGATAGAAGATAATACCCGTATATCTCGAAGGTGGATTTTCGAGGGTAAAACTCAGGAGGGGGTAAGAAAATAAATAAGATACATCACGGACCCTAAACAAAAGGGCCCACCTTTCTCGCTCCTCCTAAAACTCACCATAACCTTTGAATTTCCGACCTTTGGAAGTTTCTCTCGTTCTTCCTCTAACTCAAAACGTTCACAAGTTGCACCCGAAAACTGACAGGGAGCGCCAGTAGAAACATTTTTGAAACGCAAAGGTCACCCGACCTTTTTGCCATTTTATTCAAGTTTTTTTTAAGAGAAAGAGATAGAGAGAGAGAGAAAAGGTGGATAGAAGATAATACCCGTATATCTCGAAGGTGGATTTTCGAGGGTAAAACTCAGGAGGGGGTAAGAAAATAAATAAGAAAAAGAGGGGTAAAAAAGAGAGAATGTTACCTTCTTCTGACAGTTTCCCTTTCACCCGCAGCTCGTTCGAAAATTCTCGAGGATGCAGACAGGACAGGCAATACCATGGTTGTCGAAACTGGTATGACTGTAGGTAATTTTTTTTTCATGCAATTGTCGGTGTCGGGTTCCATTCCCGTGGTTTTTATTTTTTCAATTATAACAGAAATTCGCGCCTCGGTGACGTAGTGATCAAGACGCTCGCCTTGTAAACAGGTTGGTTTTCGTTCAATCCCAGCCGAGGTATAAAATTTTATCCTCGATATAATTTCAGAATTTGACCACAATAATAGTAGTAGCCTACTGCTGGAAAAAAAAAAAGAGAGAATGTTACCTTCTTCTGACAGTTTCCCTCTCACCCACAGCTCGTTCGAAAATTCTCGAGGATGCAGACAGGACAGGCTATACCATGGTTGTCGAAACTGGTATGACTGAAGGTAATTTTTCTTTTCATGCAATTGTCGGTGTCCGGTTCCATTCCCATAGTTTTTATTGTTATAACAGAAATTCCCGCCTCGGTGACGTAGTGATCAAGACGTTCGTCTTGTAAACAGGTTGGTTTTAGTTCAATCCCAGCCGAGGTATAAAATTTTATCCTCGATATAATTTCAGAATTTGACCACAATAATAGTAGTAGCCTACTGCTGGAAAAAAAGGACCTTCCAGTCCTATGCAAGCAGTATTTTATTACTATGTACTTATAGGAAGGAAAGTAATTTAATCGCATCAAATTTTTGATGGTCAATTACGGTGGAGCTTGATAAGTTGATCCTTCTCTTTCCGTGTGCATCCTCAAACGTGAATTACAGGGACCTTCCAGTCCTATGCAAGCAGTATTTTATTACTACTCATAGGAAGGAAAGTAATATCGCATCAAATTTTTGATGGTCAATTACGGTGGAGCTTGATAAGTTGATCCTTCTCTTTCCGTGTGCATCCTCAAACGTGAATTACAGCTCTTTTTATTTCTCTTTATACTCTTCTGCCTCATCCTACTCTGTATTCTCTTTCTTCCCTCTTCGCTTATTCTCTTTTCAAGTCCTTATTTTGACAACCAGTGCCGACGATTGTGTCAGGACGGGAAGAAGGAGATGAGATAGCACCTTGTGATGTGCCAATTGCGCCATGTGCTAAGGGTATCTCTTCATCAATTCCTCGTTTTTTAGTTTTTAAAATGAACCGTAATGTCTTCAAACTTGAAACGTTTGGTAGGCCTCCTTTTAGGACCTTAAGGTCTTTTTAGGACCTTAATTTCTTAAAACAGAGGTCTTTTGAAAAACTCGTCTAAGTTTTCTCCTCTGTATCTGACAGCCCTAGGATAGTGATATGTATAGTATATCTTTACCGTAAATAGTGAAGGTCCCGATATTTTTTGGGGACCAGTTCGTACTTCGCCACTTTTACTCCTATCTTGGAGTTGTAGGTTCGACTATACCGATCGTGACGATATTTTTTTAATCGATTGTCTTTAACCCACCTCTTACCTGCTTAATACCTCCACCCATAGCTTCACCTACCCTGCGACACTGGTTTTAAATTACATTTTACCCATAAATTTTCTCCTTTCAGAAAAAGGAGAAGGAGGTATAAACTGTTTTCCCTCCTTATCTTTTCCACCTTCTTTGCGCCGAATACAAAAGGTAGCTCTTTCCTTTCTTCCCCCACCCATATTGCTCTCTCTCTCTCTCTCTCTTTCCCTTATATCTATTTCTCTCTCTCTCCTTGAGATTCTATGATAAGAAACAAAAGAGGGCTTTTCCTCTGGCGTTTATTGAACGAGATAGAGCATCCCGTTAAATTTGGGAAATTCGGGAAAAGGGGATCTAAGGTCTTTTTCCAGCATCCTATGCCTTCTATCATCATCATAGGAATTTTCCTGAGACGAAAAGCATTGAACGATAAGTCTGAGAAATGTATGAGCAGAAAAGATAAGAATGTTGAATAGCTTGAGGAAATAATTGAACAGAGGTAATCGAGAGTTTGAAAGCGAGGGGCAAAGAGGGAAAGATTGTGTTAGAAGAGAAAAGGGAGCGCTCAGTCCTGCTGTCAGTCTTTAAATTCCAGAGATTAATTCATCCACCATAATCTAGTGAAGGGGCTGCTCAGATTACATGATCGGTTGAATCTGGACAGGGTAAGCATCTTACCCTGTATAGAAAAATCCCAAAGTGGCTAAGGTGTAAGGCAACCTTAACCTTGAGGTAAAATGATGTTCGAATACGAACACCTGCTGTCTGTCAAAGGGCATAATTCTAACTGTGAGTACCTATACTAAGAAGGAGAAGACATCAGAAAGGCATTGAAGTTGATGATAGAAAGGTACCAACCTACATTTATATTCATTGTTTGCTAAGAGGTTGAAAGTAGAAAGATACTTACCATTTATCAGATCACTGTGTACGAGTAGATTGGATTTCCCGCTGCTTTGAGTTCTTGACGTTCGCACACATCCACTAATTTCACGGGGATTGAGGAAATCTATCATATCTCCATTAATAAAATTCTCTGTATCCGTGTGTAAAAATGTAATAGGTCTTACCTTACCTAATGGATTTGATGTGTGTTCTACTTGTTGGTAAACCTGTTCGAGCTCCACTAATTCTGGCATTCGTATAAAATTGTAAATTTAATTCATCAGCTCCAGGATTTCCACTGATTTGTTTGATATTTGTTGGTGAAAATGACATCTCCACTAATTCTGCCAACCAATAGCATTTCTATTGAACCTATTGTTGTAGGTAGCCACTCTGAATCTTTCAGCATATTGGAGTTTTGCCCCTTAGTAGGTATGTTATACGTCACTCACTTCACTCTAGATACTAACTGGAGTTAGTCACTTTTAGCTATGTAGGTATCTTTAAAGATAGGGTATTATATTACCTAAGATGAGAAACTTGAGGGAGAAAGAATCAAATGGTGAATGCTGCTCAAATATAAGTAGGCAGTGTAGGTACCTACATAAGAATGGATAAAAAACTCAATGAAAAACGGAAAGGAAAACTTGATGCAGATTCAATTATTTCTAACAAGGAGGACACTTAGAGAAATAAAGGCCCTTAAACTTCCAAGACAGCATGATATAAACAGCCCAAGATATAAACAGTCTGAACTACCCAACTTGATAGAAAAATGCTGACTTTTATTTAATATCCTCGTTCACTAACATACGCTTTACTCGGATTCCAACTTTCATGAAATGGAGCTCCACTAGCCTTCATGGAATCTTATCCACAGGCCGATAAACTTCATGGAATCTGCTGACTTTCAGGAGATAACTTTCGTTGACCTTCACGACATTTGCCGACCTTCAGGAACTTTGCTGACGTCCATGGACCCTGCTATCCCCGTTGACTGAGTGCCCTCCTGTTACGTATACTGAAGGTATACCGGATAGCATTCAAATTTCACTCAGGATACATTCAGTATACGTACAGGTAGGTGCGACTCACAATTCATCTCGGGGCGAGTAATGTGCGATGACTCTCCTTGCGATGGTGAAGATTCAAGAGGAAGCGGAAGAAATGGGAGTTGTGCTCTCTCTTTGGGTACACGAAGATGGGAGGTATGTATCTGAAAGTTTGAAACAAAAGGAATTTAGTGAATTACCAATTTACATTTTTGGGTTTTACTGAGAAGTATTGATGGTTTTGGTGTAAATTTTTAAGGTACTTCCTGAATTTATTTACTAATACTAATAATTACGGGTATAATAATTAGTGATCAAACTTTCTTGACTTGGCGGGGCGGAGCGCTACCGCGCTCCTTAATTTCAAACACCTATAAAACTAAGCTAACTAACCAACTGTAGTTTAGTGAAATGTTAGAGTGGGTCCAAAATCCAATGCGAAATAATAATTTTCTGTGTTGAATATTGTCGTTCAATATCATCAAAATCAGACTAAAAGATTTTTTCGTTAGAGACTTTGTTCGGTTGATGAGGTATCTTATAAGGCTGAAATTCCTTCATCCATACCTCCATAATAAAACTAGGCTTAAATACACAAGAATAGGATCCAAAAATTTGTTTAGTTCTTGTAGAATATCGCCCCAAAAACACAGGAAAAAGGAGAAAAACAAAAAAAAAAAAAAAAAAAAAAAAAAAATAAAAATAAAATAAATAAAGATGACATACATCCATATGTATGAAATATATACGAAAGAAAAGTAACACCAACTTACATAATGTACACACCTGCCTCTTGTAAGGCTGAAATTCCTTCAAGGAGGTATCCATAGTCCATACCTCCATAATAAAACTAGGCTTAAATACACAAGAATAGGATCCAAAAATTTGTTTTGACATTAGTTCTTGTAGAATATAGTTCCAAAAACACACGAAGAAGGAGAATAACAGAAAAATAACAAAAAATAAAAACAAAAATAAACTGAGCTCTGAATCGAATTTTTATTACATGTCAACCTATTTTATGAGATGTTTTGATTGTTGTCGCTCGGCTTTTGTTTCAAACAAAAAAGTTAGTTACACAATCGACAAAAAAATCTGTGATAAGATTCTATCACAGAAATGTAAGAAAGGATTAACCTCTTCAGTCACTTCGTGGTATGCTGTCAAGTCAAGAGAGTCCTTTGGGTTTAATTTGATAGCTACGTCACTTCATAAAGGTATCGGGAGGTGTTAAAAATAAGCCCCAGAGAGCAATTAATAATAGAAGAAAGAAGAAACAAAAGAAAGAGGGAAAAAAAAAGAAAAGAAAGAGTGTGGAGACAGGTTGGTGCCTGGGGGAATTCTCAAAAACTCTATTGAATGTTATAGATGTACTAAGAATATGAAATCGAACTTTGAAAAATATGAAGTGTATCAGCTTAATACTGCTGAAGTACCTATTTGGAGGAATTGGATGAAGAAAGAATTGGAACATCTACTGAAGTATTGGATCTGGAACTATGTATGTGGAGGCAACATACGTACCTAAAAGTGGACGCAACTTTCCCTGTACTAGAGAGTTAGAAATTGAAGAACGTCTCTTTTGAAATCCCACTTAGTATTTTATTTATTCAGAATCAAAGTTCTAGTATATTACTAAGTACTTACAAAATTGCCCTTTTCTTATTCTTTTTCATGTCATCCTAATGCACCGAAGAAGCAACCAATGCAATCGCTATCGATGGAACACATTTGACCCAAACATTTGAACACATGACATAATATCAAATAGCGGAACTAATTACAAAACAAAAGCTAACCCTTTTTTTAGGCACATCGGACCTTTTCAATTAAAACAAGTGGACCCAAATATTGTACAATTGATTTTGATGCAATAACCTTTTTGGGATTTTTTTCTTCCTTTGCAATAAAAAACAAGGTATTATTTTAACTTTGTTTATTGATTTGTTTTGATTCAAGAATTTTTGTAAACAACGATAAAGGACTTAATTCCTCCAAAAATCGATGAGGTTTTTTTCAATCAGTTTTTCTTTAGCACCGTTTTGATAAAGTTGAGGTTTTGAAAAATAAATGGTTTACGTGAATTTGTTAAAAATAAAAAAAATATTAACTGGAAAACTGTTGTTTTTGGTGTAAAAGCTGTGAATGCTCATTGAAAGCTGTCGAGGGGCTCCCGCGAAAACAAAGGAAATATTGGCAGATAAAATGTAAGTACGTCAACAGGTATTGAACCCACGTTACTCTCTGACGGAGCCATCCTCAGAACCCGTCTTATTTTCAGTTTAGAATATTTTGGACCAGGCAAGGTATGACCCTCGCCTTTGGCCTCGGCAAACCGAGGTCCGACCACACCGAAGTAGGTCGAAACAAAAGTTCTCAACCGACTGAGGGGCTATTCCGATTTTCCTAATCCCAAAAGGACTTTAAACTTGATTTTTGGGCTTTCGCAAGAGTTTTGACATAATATTATAACAAAGGAAAATCCATAGAAAGACATGAAATAATCATTTCAATATAGTTGCGATGACGCCATTTTGTCGTCCAAAGGCACAATGCTTTGTTGTCCAAAAGCAGAAAGTGTTAAGTTGCTTTCAAAAACAGACCGAAGGCATTTACAAAAGTCCAATTTCTACTAAACATCTGTCGTCTGCATTTCTTATCTTCTTCAGTTCAAACAAAAGGTCATTGCACTCTCATAAACTCCAAATTCTCCCTCATATTACCGTCTTCCACGACATAGGAGTACCATCCATAGGTTAACTTGTCATAGGAGCATGCTATAACAGAGGCACTTTGTGCCATGCTACAGGGACATGCAATGCCCGTCTATGTTAGGGTAGCATGCAACTGCATTATCTTCTTTTATAAATAATAATGCACTCTTTAGGTATAGGTACAGCTAAAACAGACTCTGATGTACCTGGCATTATTTCAGTGGATTTTCTGAAGACATTTTCATTCCCAAAATCCCAATTGAAAACATTTAGATTTCAAACGACCTACAAAAACAAAATTCCTTTAGTATTTTTATATAGTTATTAGTAAAGATCCACCAATTAAGAGGTACTTTCTGGATACGAAAAATTAATTATCATTTAACTGCAGACATTTGCTTTGTACTTTGTACCGAATAGTACTTAGATGTCTTAGATGGTACACTCTCTACCTAATTATTCGAGCTCTTAATTGGCTTTTATTTTTAACTGCTCCTTGTAACCTTTTCCCACAACAAACAACCTGTAATTACCTATGTCTGACCAGCTGATTACAGATAGAAAGATAGGAATTAATAAATAATAATGCACTCTTTAGGTATAGGTACAGTTAAAACAGACTCTGATGTACCTGGCATTATTTCAGTGGATTTTCGGAAGACATTTTCATTTCCAATTGAAAACATTTAGATTTCAAACGACCTACAAAAACAAAATTTACAAAATGCCTTTAGTATCTTTATAATAATTATTAGTAAAGATCCATCAATTAAGAGGTACTTTCTGGATACGAAAAATTCATTATCATTTAACTGCAGATATTTGCTTTGTACTTTGTACCGAATAGTACTTAGATGTCTTAGATGGTACACTCCCTACCTAATTATTCGAGCTCTTAATTGGCTTTTATTTCTAACTGCTCCTTGTAACCTTTTCCCACAACAAACAACCTGTAATTACCTATGTCTGACCAGCTGATTACAGATAGAAAGCTAGGAATTCTCGAATACAAGAGCTAATTCTAGATAGGTACGTACTAGATAGTTATTTTTAATTATTTCAGTTCTTTCGGTGAGAAGAATGTTTCGGGTGTTTCTGAGCCAAACATTAAGAGAAGGAGGGAGAGGGAGAGAGAAATTTCATTAGTATGGCGGTAGATAGGTACCTATGTAATAAATAGGTAGGTAGATCCATAACACATAACGATCAGTGAACAAAAGTTATACCTAGGTATTTAGTGATGTATAGGTGTTTCTCTCTCCCATTCTTTTTCTCACTCTCTCCCATCTAAAACTTTCTCGCTTTGAGTTCATAGGTCGTCGCGACAAATTTCGAGATCAGAGCTCATTTGTGTGAGAAAAAAATCAGATGTCTATAAATGAACTTTTCTGAGAAGGGTCACTTATCACTGAGACGCGCGACCTGGCGTTTAGCATAAAACTCACAAATACAGGAAGGATGTCATTCAGATGACATAAAATGGAATGTGCTTTGCCAAATTTATGTAAATGGACTCTCTCTCTCTCCCTCTCTCTCCTCGCTCTCTCTCTCTCTCTCTCTCTCTCTCTTTCTTTCTCTCTCTCTCTCATTTATTGAAAGAAGTAGGGGGTGTATAATAAATAAAATGGACCATTTCAGCGTTTCCTGAGTCTAAAAAGGAAGCTTGCGAAAAGCAATCTGAAAATACAATAAGATATGATGGAAGGAGGAAGATATAGAAAGAGGAGGATTAAAAGGAGGAGGAGGAATTTTCCTTTTCCTGAGAAGTCTGAGAAATGTATGAGCAGAAAAGATAAGAATTTTGAACAGCTTGAGGAAATAATTGAACAGAGGTAATCGAGAGTTTGAAAGCGAGGGGCAAAGAGGGAAAGATTGTGTTAGAAGAGAAAAGGGAGGGTGAGGTAGATCTCCCTAAAGATAGCTAGGTATCTTTAAAGATAGGGTATTACCTAAGATGAGAAACTTGAGGGAGAAAGAATTAAATGGTGAATGCTGCTCGGTTATAAGTAGGCGGTGTAGGTACATAAGAATGGATAAAAAACTCAATGAAAAACGGAAAGGAAAACTTGATGCAGATTCAATTATTTCTAACAAGGAGGACACTTAGAGAAATAAAGGCCCTTAAACTTCCAAGACAGCATGATATAAACAGCCCAAGATATAAACAGTCTGAACTACCCAACTTGATAGAAAAATGCTGACTTTTATTTAATATCCTCGTTCACTAACATACGCTTTACTCGGATTCCAACTTTCATGAAATGGAGCTCCACTAGCCTTCATGGAATCTTATCCACAGGCCGATAAACTTCATGGAATCTGCTGACTTTCAGGAGATAACTTTCGCATTGAATAATAATAATAATAATAATAATAATAATAATAATAATAGCTTCACCTACCCTGCGACACTGGTTTTAAATTACATTTCACCCATAAATTTTCTCCTTTCAGAAAAAGGAGAAGGAGGTATAAACTGTTTTCCCTCCTTATCTTTTCCACCTTCTTTATGCCGAATACAAAGGTAGCTCTTTCCTTTCTTCCCCCACCCATTGCTCTCTCTCTCTCTCTCTTTCCCTTATATCTATTTCTCTCTCTCCTTGAGATTCTATGATAAGAAACAAAAGAGGGCTTTTCCTCTGGCGTTTATTGAACGAGAGAGAGCATCCCGTTAAATTTGGGAAATTCGGGAAAAGGGGATCTAAGGTCTTTTTCCAGCATCCTATGCCTTCTATCATCATCATTAGGGCATAACTCTAACTGTGAGTACCTATACTAAGAAGGAGAAGGCGTCAGAAAGGCATTGAAGTTGATGATAGAAAGGTACCAACCTACATATAGGTATATTCATTTGTTTGCTAAGAGGTTGAAAGTAGAAAGATACTTACCATTTATTTTATCAGATCACTGTGTACGAGTAGATTGGATTTCCCGTTGCTGTGAGTTCTTGACGTTCGCACACATCCACTAATTTCACGGGGAATGAGGAAATCTATCATCTCCATTAGTAAAATTCTCTGTATCCGTGTGTAAAAATGTAATAGGTCTTACCTTACCCAATGGATTTGATGTGTTTTCTACTTGTTGGTAAACCTGTTCTGGCTCCACTAATTCTGGCATTCGTATAAAATTGTAAATTTAATTCATCAGCTCCAGGATTTCCACTGATTCGTTTGATATTTGTTGGTAAAAATGACATCTCCACTAATTCTGCCAACCAAAAGCATTTCTAATGAACCTATTGTTGTAGGTAGCCACTCTGAATCTTTAGGCATATTGGAGTTTTGCCCCTTAGTAGGTATGTTATACGTCACTCACTTCACTCTAGATACTAACTGGAGTTAGTCACTTTTAGCTATTTCGTGAATAAAAAGAGGGCTATGATTAAGCGAGGTCAATTGATATGGAAAGATGATCAATTGGTAAAGAGAAAATATGGGGAGTGGGTGAAAAAAAGCTACGAGTTGGGCGGAAAATGGGGAAAATGGGTGGTTGGGGTGTTTGGGGTCGCGGGTAAAAAGAGTCACTATTGTTGGGTTGGGGTCGTGGATAGAAGAGTCACTAGTTGGGCGCCAATTGATATAAAAAGAGTTCTCAGAATTAGCCCCACGTTGGGCGCCAATTGATATAAAAAGAGTGGGCGCCAATTGATATAGAAGGAAGAAAAAAGGGTTGCCCCCGATTGGGTGCAGAATTTAGATTTATTCTTTTTTTTTTATATTTAAAAGGTTACCAAAAGAAGAAAACACCGAGAGTCAAAACTTGACGCAATCCACGACAAAACTGATTTCAGAGGAACCATTCCCTTTTTTTTCCCAACATTCTAATTAGAAATTTAGACATTTTTAGAAAGTGCTTTTTAAATCTTTTCAAATGGCTTTCTATGAGATCAGGTGGGCTTCGAAGGGAAGGTTTCTTATTGGTTGAAAGTCTGCTTTCACTTTCTCTGCTGACCTGTAGGTATGGCTGGTTAGAATGGTTTTGTTTTGAACATTATTGTATTGTTCTACAATCTACATGATGCAATGAAAGAGTTATCCATTACATATTGTATGCTATTAGAAAGTCCCATATTACTTACTATACTATGTTGATACCGAAATATTTTTTCAACCCGCTTTATCTGTTGGGAAGTGAATTGAAGGGGTAAAAACCTTACTTGTTTGGTTAGGCTCTAAATAAATTTTCATCCTTTTAATTATCACAGAATTTTTGAACAGAGAAAAGTAATTTTCAGACCATTTATAAATAACTCCAGAATGCAAGATTTTACGTCCATGATCTATCTGTATTTAAATAGAGCAATTTGGTCCGAAACTATTCCACTTTGTTCGGGATTCGAACTCTCTCTGGATGAGAGTCAATGATCTTCACTACTCACCAACGGAGTACAAAACCAAACTCTGTAAAAGATCAAACACATGAAGTAAAACTATTTTTT
This sequence comes from Diaphorina citri, assembly GCF_000475195.1. Lineage (NCBI taxonomy): Eukaryota > Metazoa > Arthropoda > Insecta > Hemiptera > Psyllidae > Diaphorina > Diaphorina citri. The sequence continues at coordinate 155,670 of NW_007377509.1, forward strand.
TTTTTTTTTTTTCATAAATTTTTTTTAAAAGAATTTGCACCACCATTTTCGTGATCCTGGTGAAAAGACCTTTAATTTGATATATAGGTCGACCAGGTTTGGATAAGTCCTTCTATGGGAACAGACAGACAGACAGACAGACAGACAGACAGACTGACAGAACCACAGACGACACCGAAGCGAATACAATAGTCCGTCCCTTATACCTTTTTATTACTGTTGTAATAATAAAGGAAGGACGGACTAAAAATGTAAATGTAAGTGCAGTTTCTTTGTGTTATTATGTCACAACTTTGGTTTGGCAGCATTGTAGGATTTTCCCAATATCTCAATAATCCTGAAATCCAATGTTTACCTACCATGCTGGCACCGGTCGCTACTGTCATAGCTACTCATTTTCCTCACGAGACTGAGTGGGCCCCGCAACAGTCAGTCACAGAATCAATCATTTGGATGATACGAATTTCTTGACCCCGCCGAGAATCGAACCTGGGTCTCCCCCGTGCAAGGCGAGCGCAGTGACCACTACGCCATGGGAGCTGACTGAAGAAACCCATTAAAAACAAAATGTGGCAATATTTTTCTCCCTCTCTCTTTCTTCCTTTCCTTCTCTGGTATTTTTCACTTCCCCTTTTCCTTTCCCCCCTCCTATCCCATTTTCACCCCCTCCCCCATCCATTATGGCAACTGACGCTTATGGCCACGACTAATTGAAATTTATAGTCATGGGAGGGAGAGAGAAAGAGAAAGGATGGGGAAGAGAGAGAGAGAGGAAGAGAATGTTAAGAAGGAAGAGGAGAGATGAGAAATATAGAGAAAGGATGGTGAGAGAGACGGATAAGTTATAGAAAAAGAGAGGGAGGGAGAGGGAGAGAGAAATTTCATTAGTATGGTGGTAGATAGGTACCTATGTAATAAATAGGTAGGTAGATACATAACACATAACGATCAGGAAACAAAAGTTATACCTAGGTTTTTACTGATGTATAGGTGTTTCTCTCTCCCATTCTTTTTCTCACTCTCTCCCATTCAATTATAAGTCTCTCTCTCTCTCTCATTCTGTTTTCCGTCTCTCTCTTCCTCCCCTAATAATACATAACTATATCTACCGCACTTCTTCTGTCTCTTTTTCCCTTCCCTCCCATATTCATCGTCTCTCTCTCTCTCTCTCCTCTTCCCTACTTCAAACCATTCAATATTATAATGCTCTCTTTCTCACCCACTTCTCTCTCTTACTGGTTGTCATGGAAACCAGCCGGAAAGCTCTTGCAGAGACTGATAGGGATTTCCTCTCTCCCTCCCCCCTCCTCTCTCTCTCTCTCATACAGAAATGGCTGCTGCATACTTTGCATACAAACTTGCGCCCGGCTTTTAACCCATAGGAGCTAATGGAGGGTAAAAATGTGACTTGGATGAAAAGAGAGGTGTTGTTTTTTTTTTTTTTTTTTTTTTTGTAGGAAAGGGTCTAAATATAGGAATGCCAGAGGGATAATAAGATAATGTTCGATCCGAAGGAAAAGAAATGGGGGTGAAAACGATTTGGAATAAGGGCCCACCCTTGAAAGTTTCTAAAGTTTAAGATATTTTGCTAATCGATGTTCCAAGTTGAGAACTTTTTTCAGGGTGTTAAGGGTTAAGGACTTTTTAATAAATGGATTTTTTTTATCATTTTATTTTGGCTGGCTGGAAAAATAGTCATACTCAAGGTTATTAAAAACTAGCAAAAAAGCAAGTATTGGGATTGAGGAAGAAGAAACCATGAAATAACTTCACATTTTGTGAAAAAAAAATTCTCAATTCATAGACAAAATCACAGAAAAACAAAAGGAAGTTGCAAGAGCTATCCAACAACCCAATCGTTTCCTCGGATATTCAACGATTTTAAATTACACTTTTCTCGAATATTTTCCAAACACTCAATAAGGATGATAGGTATTTCAGAAAAGAACAATGAACGACATTCCAACAACTTTGAAAGAAAACAAGATGATAAAAAGAACTGTGAATAATAAAAAAGAAAAAAGTAAGATACTTAAATAGAAAATAAGAAGGGAAATTTAGATAAAAATATGAACAGAAAAGACAAAATTGGATTGAATTTGAAAGCGAACGGAATTGCATATAATATTGAAAATAGAGTTGAAAAAATGACTTACCTTTTAAACATAGCACGCTGTAATGACTCTATTAATAAATTTAATGATCTTATGGGACATCACATCCCAAATAATCGGTCCAGTCTATACAAAGCGCACTCACTTCCCCGTTGCCGGTCGAAATCGAACTGAAGTTATTTTTATCGAATTTCCAGACGTTGTTTTTTTTCCCTCAGATTTCTGATAGTGGAAGTGGCCATAAAAACCGATGGAAAATGTCTGATGCTTATCAGAAGAGAGTCAATAAGTCAATATTGTAAACGAGACAATTAGACCAGGTATGCGGCTAGGGAGGGGCATTCTCTGAGGGCAATCTAGTTGAAATTGGAATAGTACACTTCAGCAACATTTTCATCAGAAACATCTTTTCATTATTTTCTCATCAACAATCCAGAAATGTTTTTGCAACAATCGAGCTACTTTTTTACTCTCCAGAATTGTTTCTAAAACATTTTTCTTGCCCTTTGTTATAATGATGTACTATACTATAGGTTTTATCTTGGCCCAACATTCAAGATAAAACCTAGTAGGCTTTATAACAAACCATCGAAATCACCTATAGGGCTTCTGAAAGCGCTAGGGATCTAAACACAATCCAGAAATGTTTTTGCAACAATCGAGCTATACTTTTTTACTCTTCAGAATTGTTTCTAAAACATTTTTCTTGCCCTTTGTTATAATGATGTATTATACTAGGTTTTATCTTTGCCCAACATTCAAGATAAAACCTAGTAGGCTTTATAACAAACCATCGAAATCACCTATAGGGCTTCTGAAAGCGCTAGGGATCTAAACAGCTGGTATTTGAAATTATGTATAACCGAATTTGTGGACTTCAGCAAAGTTGTCATCAGAACATTACTTAATTATTACAAGCTTCATACATATTTTGAGCTTCATAATGTTTATATTAAAGTCTGCAGATAATTATCTTAACTTCGGTTATGACGTCTGCATGCATTCCTTTTCAAATTTATGGATGACCAACAAGGCTGGAAATTTGAAATCGTATCCAACTGATTTGGAAATTTGAAATCATATGGTTCCAATCTTGTGTACTCTCTTAAAGTAGATTTAAGTAGTAATTTTTGGCAAATAATGTACCTAAATCATATATGGTTCCAATTCTGTGTACTTTCTTAAAGTAGATTTAAGTAGTCACATTTTTGGCAAATAATGTACCCAAGTAAGTATAATCAAATTTTCAAATTATGGCCCTAAAATTCCTAACGGTAGGTAGGGCTCTCGTTCTCATCTTCTCAGTTATAAAAACAGTGTCAGTAACATCAACACGTAGACTCCTCACGTTTTTCTTTGGAGAAATATAGCATAGTTTTTGCTTGTTTTGGAGACATAAATAGCATCCTTTTTTCTATACGTAGGTATTTGCGGAGCATGAGGTTGAATTCCATCTCGACCTCGTGTGGTGAAATAGATTTCCATTCGGTGTTTACAATTCAATAGAGATACGCTGGAGAGGGGAACGTCGGGGTTTTTATTTTCCTTTTTCCTCATTAGGAGTAAAAGCTTTCTTTCTGTCGACTGGATAGGTCAATCTGAAGTGCCAGGAGTGGAGCAAGGAGACGGAGTGGGGAGCGTTGTAAAACTAGGAGTGTAGGACGAGAGAAGTGGAAGAGAGTTCGGAGGAGAGAAATTAAGGAGTGGAGAGACGTGTGAGGTCAAGATTGGTCAGACTTGTCCATTAAGCTATCCCTGGTTTTGTCCCAGGTGGGGGACTAAATTATCGTGTCCCTCTCCCTTTTCCCACAGTTTTCCCAGCTACGGATTTTTACTTTCTATTTATTATAGGTTTGGAGGGAAAATTCCCAAAGCTTTTCATATTATAGGTTTGAAGAGAAAAAGAATTCCCACAGCTCACTATTTTGGAATTGTTTTCAAGGTGGGGTGAGTAACCTTTTGTTTTGATATTTTGTTTTCGCCGGAGTGGGTCCGCGCAGGTGTAGGTCAGGCCTCTCTTGCGACTGAATCACTGAATGTGTGTGGCGGGCCTTACCTTCATTTATACCAAGTACCTACCAACCTCTAGTAATTGATTTCTCTTCTTGTGTCAATATTTGAACTTTTGTTCTCTATGTGTTGGAGTGGTTGCCCTTTTTCCGGCACCTTTGCGTACTTTCCTGGGTCTAAATTTCACAGTTAACAGTCCTGCCACCCCCAGTGTCTATCTATGGAGTTGTGCAAAATCTGAAGATTTCAATTATCACCGGCAAAGGAGGACAGAAGTTTGTATCCTCAATAGGTCACACCGTCACACATCCCGGTATGGTCAACAAGTGGGAGCACAATACAGAGTACAGGCAACAACAGAACGTCAACAATCCTGAAGGTGCTCTGGAATTGCAAAGAGTTCTAGAGCACACACACACAGACGAAGCATTTCACCACGAACAACAATGGAACCTGGAGTGAAGGAATTCCAAGCAGATCAACAAGAGATTAAAAGCATCACAATGCCGGGTGGGTGCAGCTGGAACAATGAACTTGCATGGTGCTCGTGCAACTTGCAAGCCCGACGAGTGCTTGAACCTGTAAACTGGACTTGCGAGCAATAATTGCATTCACCGCACCGGTCTCGATGCAATATTACCTTTCTACAGCGTACTGGATGGACCTGTTTTGGACCAGTGGATGTAGCGTCAACAATAAGGAAATTATCATTCGTCTTGAGTAATTGACTTGATTATGAGGCTGACATTTGAAGTGATTAGCTTTTATTATCTCCTACAATACATAGACACTTACACTGTTAATACATAGAGGGACAATTACATGTACACTGTATACCATTTGTCATGGAAGTTCAAATGACAGCCGGCCAAACAATCAGTGACTTGCATGCGATTTTCTCCTGATGTCAGACATTTCTTAAAGTAGATTTAAGTAGGTAGTAATTTTTGGCAAATAATGTACCTAAATCATATATGGTTCCAATTCTGTGTACTTTCTCAAAGTAGATTTAAGTAGTCACATTTTTGGCAAATAATGTACCCAAGTAAGTATAATCAAATTTTCAAATTATGGCCCTAAAATTCCTACAAAATATTGAATATGACCCTTTCAGACCCACAGTCTCCTAAATACTCCTTTTGAGTAGTCCTCGCAATCTAAGGAGTACCTACTCAAACAGCTCTGTCTAGATTGCTACTATTCTATGGCTTGAAGAAGGATTATACTTTTCCACTGTTTGAGAAGAAGATAGCTACCCTGGAAGAAATGAACCGAAAATTTCTCAACCGCTTGAGAAAGTGCATAACATGGCTGATATCTCTCCTACCTGTAAGACCCATGACAAAGACTATACTGTAATCTAGCAAGACTATACTGACCCATGAGACCATGTTTTAGGGCCCGTTTTACTTGGAACCAGAGAGAGCGAGAGAGAGAGAAAGAAGGGGGGAAGAAGAGGAAGAGGAAAACAAGTTAAAAAAAAAAACAGACATAAGACAAATTATATTGAGTGTTGCCATAGAGATAGGGTACTTAAAGCGCATGTTAGTTGAAGACTGGTGACACATCCACTAAAGACTCTTGAATCGAAGGTTATGTCCATAAGGCGAGAATAGAGAACATCCACTAGGTGAGGCTGATAACATTTTCCATCAACTAAAACCCTAATGGACTGTAAACTGTAATACTATCAACTAAAACCCCGTCAACTGTAGGACCATGAGCTAAAAATCTCATGCTCCTATGGGGATTGAACTCGTACCCTCCTGCACACAAGGCGAGGACAACCAATTTTATTCTAATACAGTTTATAGTTCTCTATCGTTTCCCCTAATTTGAACTGTAGGTATTCAAAGGGTTAATGTTTCTTACTATTGATTCAAAAGTACCTACAATCAAACGATAGTATATCGCTTAGTCCAAACTGCACTGTAGCATAGGATAGGCCTAGGTATTTTAGAGAGTGTATAAGGGGGAGAACTTTGTAACCACAAGAGTCCAAGACCACCTAGGTCCTAGGATACAACCTTGCGTAACACTTGTGCACAGTAGAGGCAGGGAGCATTAAACCATAGAAATGTAAAACAAAAGGATACAACGTAACAATAAAACTTTGTACGAGGAAGGAACAAAAGGAGAAAACAAAATGGAGGGGAAGTGGAAGAGAAATGAGGAACCGGTGATAATGTCACATGCACTAGAAAGATCAATGAATGCTGCAGCTGTAAGTGAAGGATTTTGCTGGACTTCTTGTAAAGATTGGAAAACTACCCTTACGTCCGCAAAATGTGCCTAATACAACGTCCTATCCCTAACTACAAACATTCCTACAATAGGTCATTGTAGTCTGGTTTACCATACCTATATTACCGTGGTAATTGTTATAGGCAGGTATGTGTTAGGCAATAGATATAGACGTCTGTAGGTGGGTACATTTGAATATGGCAAAGACCCAACTTATAAGCTCGAACATGAAATATGAATTGAATATTTTCAAATAACATGCAAATAAGAAACGTCAAAACACTGTCAATTTGAACAATTCATTGTTATGGAATCAGGACGGGTTCTAGAGGATCACTGAAGTTAAGGGACGTTCAGTTAGGCGTGAATTCAGACCGGTGACTGTCTATTCTAATGCCTTGGCAACACAAAGTTCAGCACAAAAAAAGAAAACTTGAAAAGTTTAAACTTCAATAAAACTTGAAAAAAGCTCATGCTAAATGACCTGAGAAACCATAAAAGATGTCAGGCAAAAGATTTTCAACCAAGATTCTCAAAACAGCCCTTTTCGAGGGTTCCAAAAATACAGATAGGCCGGTAAAAGTGGTCTTTTACCTACGGTTTCTAAAAGTGGTCTTCTGCAGATGAAAAGTATCAGGGACACACACTGGATATTAAGAAAAAGATTACAAAGAAATCAAATTCAAACAGTTTATACATACTTACCAAATGAATTAATCAAACTTCACTTGACAGAAATTTGCCGTTTTGTCTGCTAGTATAATTCATGAAAAATATACCATAAAAAATTAATACTAAAAGTACTAAAAAAAATACTGATACAAAAGAGAAAAATAAACAAAAATCAAAATAATAAAAAACAAATCAAAATTAATTTTAATAAAATTCTAAATTAATTAAAAGATACTAAAAAAGTTTCGTCACCTACCTTGCTTACTGGCTGAGAGCTCTGAACGAATTAAAAAACAACCTCGAAAGAAAAATCTTTCCCAATGTGTATTCAGCAAAATGTGAACTCACTGATTGGAAGGGAAAATCTTGTCGATACTCAGGGAAATCTGTCGTAGCGGGACTCGAACTTTAGCCCCGCGCGCGACGGAAATCAAAACTATATCAAAAAGGTGAGAGCAGGCGAGATTTCAAAAAAAATCCCCCCTCCACAATTTTTTCCCCCAGATTTTTGGAATTTTTTTAGCTCTCGCTCGAAGTCAACCATATTAAAATGAGAAAAAAATATGTAAACAAACATGGCCACAATTTTTTTCTGTAAAAAAGGGGAAAAAATCAAAAATGGGTACCTGGGGATCTGGACATAGGAGACACTGGATATTAAGAAAAAGATTACAAAGAAATCAAATTCAAACAGTTTATACTTACCAAATGAATTAATCAAACTTCACTTGACAGAAATTTGCCGTTTTGTCTGCTAGTATAATTCATTAAAAATATACCATAAAAAATTAATACTAAAAGTACTAAAAAATACTGATACAAAAGAGAAAAATAAACAAAAATCAAAATGATGAAAAACAAATCAAAATTAATTTTAATAAAATTCTAAATTAATTAAAAGATACTAAAAAAATTTCGTCACCTACCTTGCTTACTGGCTGAGAGCTCTGAACGAATTAAAAAACAACCTCGAAAGAAAAATCTTTCCCAATGTGTATTCATTATTCGAAAAAAAATAATCCACGCTTCGATGTGTCACAGAAAGTGGTGGAATGGAAAATGGTAAACAAGAAGCAAAGAGAGAAAGAAGAGAGAAAGGAAATTTCTCGTCGAGAAAAAGAGACGGCGAAAGAGAAAAGGAGAGAAAAACATGGGGTTTTGCGCAAAACTGTGGAAGATTTTAATAAATAGACCATTACCGTTTCTCTTCTCTTCTCTCTCTCTCTCTCTCTCTCTCTCTCTCTCTCTCCTTTACTTTTGGGAAAAGTTAACCCATTGAGGTTCTGTTTAAACATTACCCCTTCATCTTCTGTCTCTCCCTCTCTCTCCCCCCCCTCTCTCTTTCTCTCTAGAAAATAAGAGACTATTGGATACAGTTTTCGTAATTTAGCTAACTTGTAAATGTGTAACATCCACTGATTTTCTACATAAAAAAAAAAAAAAATCCCGAGAAGTCTAGTTCGTTAAATCACATTTCACCCTACTCCCAACAAATTCATGATTTCCCCATGTCCTTTTGTGACCACCACGCATCCGATGGGTTAGCGCTATAAAACAAACATGGCCGCCTTCGAAGTTTTTTTATTGATAAAATTAAAACAGGGAAAAGGCGTGGTTTACAGTCCTGATAACAATTCCATATGAGAGAGAGAGAGAGAGAGAGAGATTTTATTGATATATTCAGATTAGCTGGGGTCTTCGGTCTCGAAGTGGCAGAAGTAACGGAGGGAAAAAAGATTTGAAGATTTTGAAGAAAAAAAGTCAAAGTCTAAACTTACAATAAATTCAAATGCAAAATGCCTTCTGCTTTGGTAACTAGTAAAGATAGTAAGCCATCATTTGTCTACTTAAATCTAGGCTTGCCAAATATCCAAAATGTCGATTCGGGACGCGAATCCGCGAACATAATTGCCAAATCCGCGAACATAATCGCAAAACTTATAAGGTGGTACTGTTACCGGTCGCTACTCGGTTAAATTTTCTACCCAATGGTCCTCACGAGGTCTGAGTGCACCCCGAAATCCGTCTGAGAAGACCTAGGATACCCAATAGAAAGGAATAATAGAAATAAATATTTGACTCATTTAACTATTAGATTAAATAATTTAGACTGAACCTCAACTTAGATTTAGGTAGATATTCAGCTACATTTTCTACACACTTTTTACCCTGGACATAGTGGACATCCAGAATTTCATCTCAAGAATTGAATTAAATTGAAACCAACACATCACAGAAATCTGAAACAGACAGAATGATGTGCCAATTGCGCCATGTGCTAAGGGTATCTATTCATCAATTCCTCGTTTTTTTTAGTTTTTAAAATGAACCGTAATGTCTTTAAACTTGAAACGTTTGGTAGACCTCCTTTTAGGACCTTAATTTCTTAAAACAGAGGTCTTTTGAAAAACTTGTCCAAGTTTTCTCCTCTGTATCTGACAGCCCTAGGATAGATATGTATGTCTTTAGCGTAAATAGTGAAGGTCCCGATATTTTTTTGGGGGCTACTTCGTACTTCGCCATTTTTACTCCCATCTTGGAGTTGTAGGTTCGACTATACCGGTCGGGACAATATTTTTCTAATCGATTGTCTTTAACCCACCTCTTACCTGCTTAATACCTCCACCCGTGTTAATTTCTTGTTATTTTGTTTTGTGTACCTATTTGTAAATATTGTATTGTAAAAAACATTGTAAAATCCTAATAAAGTGTAATATAATAATAATATAGAGCCTACCTCCAACCTAAAGATAGCTAGGTATCTTTAAAGATAGGGTATTACCTAAGATGAGAAACTTGAGGGAGAAAGAATTAAATGGTGAATGCTGCTCGGTTATAAGTAGGCGGTGTAGGTACATAAGAATGGATAAAAAACTCAATGAAAAACGGAAAGGAAAACTTGATGCAGATTCAATTATTTCTAACAAGGAGGACGCTTAGAGAAATAAAGGCCCTTAACTTTCCAAGACAGCCTGATATAAAAAGCCCAAGATATAAACAGCCTGGACTACCCAACTTGATAGAAAAATGCTGACTTTCATTTAATCTCCTCGTTCACTAACATACCTACGCTTTACTCAGATTCCAACTTTCATGGAATGGAGCTCCACTAGCCTTCATGGAATCTTATCCACAGGCCGATAAACTTCATGGAATCTGCTGACTTTCAGGAGATGACTTTCGTTAACCTTCACGACATTTGCCGACCTTCAGGAACTTTGCTGACCTTCAGGACCTTTGCTGACGTCCATGGACCCTGCTATCCCCGTTGACTGAGTGCCCTCCTGTTACGTATACTGAAGGTATACCGGATAGCATTCAAATTTCACTCAGGATACATTCAGTATACGTACAGGTAGGTGCGACTCACAATTCATCTCGGCGCGAGTAATGTGCGATGACTCTCCTTGCGATGATGAAGATTCAAGAGGAAGCGGAAGAAATGGGAGTTGTGCTCTCTCTTTGGGTACACGAAGATGGGAGGTATCTACATATCTGAAAGTTTGAAACAAAAGGAATTTAGTGAATTTACAATTTACATTTTTGGGTTTTACTTAGAAGTATTGATGGTTTTGGTGTAAATTTTCAAGGTACTTCCTGAATTTATTTACTAATACTAATAATTACGGGTATAATAATTAGTGTTTTCAAACACCTATAAAACTAAGCTAGCCAGCCTAGGAATAGCTTAGTTGGTAGTGCGTCTGCCTTGTAAGCGCTAGGCCGCGGGTTCGATTCCCGCCCGGGGTGGATTTTATCCTGATGGGATAATGGCGAGTAATGTGCGATGACTCTCCTTGCGATGGTGAAGATTCAAGAGGAAGCGGAAGAAATGGGAGTTGTGCTCTCTCTTTGGGTACACGAAGATGGGAGGTATGTATCTGAAAGTTTGAAACAAAAGGAATTTAGTGAATTACCAATTTACATTTTTGGGTTTTACTGAGAAGTATTGATGGTTTTGGTGTAAATTTTTAAGGTACTTCCTGAATTTATTTACTAATACTAATAATTACGGGTATAATAATTAGTGATCAAACTTTCTTGACTTGGCGGGGCGGAGCGCTACCGCGCTCCTTAATTTCAAACACCTATAAAACTAAGCTAACTAACCAACTGTAGTTTAGTGAAATGTTAGAGTGGGTCCAAAATCCAATGCGAAATAATAATTTTCTGTGTTGAATATTGTCGTTCAATATCATCAAAATCAGACTAAAAGATTTTTTCGTTAGAGACTTTGTTCGGTTGATGAGGTATCTTATAAGGCTGAAATTCCTTCATCCATACCTCCATAATAAAACTAGGCTTAAATACACAAGAATAGGATCCAAAAATTTGTTTAGTTCTTGTAGAATATCGCTCCAAAAACACAGGAAGAAGGAGAATAACAGAAAAAATAACAAAAAAAAAAAAAAAATAAAAATAAAATAAACTGAGCTCTGAATCGAATTTTTATAATCAATAGGTAATTTGGGAGAATAAGACCTTTTGTTTCTTTGGTATTTCCCAAGATGCTCAAACCGATCGCTGTCGTGATTGGATTGAGATTGCTGTGGAGAGAAAGGCTGGCTCCTTTTCCCTTGGTTAGGCAATGCTCTACCTGTGGATCGTGTGGATACTTTCCTGGAAGAGAATTGAGAGTGTTGATTACTTGTGATCGTATTGATTTTGAATGGGGGAGAGTTTTGTTTATCCGGTTTTTGGAGACATCTAGGCGCACGGCAGTGCGCCCGTCCAAATTCCGGTTTGTTTTTATGTGGACGTGTTTTTGTCTTAGGAATTGGTTTGGAGGGGTTATCTTTTTTCGCGACTGATTTGTCTGTTGGAGTTTTCCAATAGATAATCCTACGTTTGCGATTTCCTATAGTAACCGAACATTTACTATAGTTGATTATGACTTTGAACCTGTGTAGGAACGGCTGTCCTAACAGTATGTCATGGTTGAGGCTTGGACAAACATAGAACGTTAGATTGTATTTACAACCGGCTATTTCTATCTCTAAGTTTGTTTTGCCTGTAATTTTGGTCGAAACGTCCCTATCCGCCAGATTGGCCGTCTGAGCTACCGGTTCCAGAGATTGGAAAGTGATTAAAAGGGTTGCCCCCGTTTGGGTGCCAATTGATATAGAAAGAGTAGGGGTTAACCCATCCTTTATACCAAAAGTTGATAAGCCAAACCAGAGGAGGTCGTCTGTGGATTAGACGAGGCTTAGATAGACGAGGCAGATTCTGTGTCCCACCCTGGAAGCTATCTATAATGGAAATGACGAAGATGAATGATTTGAACTTATCAACTATTAAAAGAAGTATATTATGAAAGTTTAAATAAATCTGGTACACTTTTAGCAAGATAAAAGAAAGAGATGAACTTAAACTTAGAGTACGAGAATTAACGAGGGTTGGCTAACACGGTAGGCACGAGTTATTTATAGTTTGATCTGAATAAGAAGGTAGGTATACTGGTAAAGGTAGGTACGTGAAAGAAAGGTATGAACGAATTAGGACTTGGACCTGGACTAACTAATTAACTGTTCGATGGGTAGGTACTTATTTCTGGAGTAAGTATATGTAGGTTTGTTCTGCAAAGAAGACGTAGACGTTGAACGAAGGTAAAGGTGAGTTTGGTTTCCGCAAGGAAAGGTTTATTAGGCCTTCCGTTTAGGGGAGTGATTTAGGAGAAAGCGTAGGAGGGAGTTTAACCTCACGTTTGATTATCGTCCCTTGTATGGGTTGTGTAATTTTATAAACCCGACGCAGGGGTAACGGATTAGGTAGGTAGTATGAATATGGATTTGGACTAGTTTGATTTGGATAATTAGATAAAGTACGTATAGGTAAGTATGTTTATAGAATAAACTGGTGGCGGTGCCAGGCCAGAGCCTGTTGATAGGTGTAGCCTTATGACACCGGCCGGTTAGACCTTCCGTCTAACGTTGAGAGTGACTATGTACACTCTTGGGAGTAACGTCTGTTATCCCTTTGACTTACTACGTACTGTGTGTATCGTCCGATACACGGGATTTGACTGTTCGTCTGAGATAAAGGGGATGATAGGTAGTGATATGATAGATAGACGATATTTGGATTATATCGGGTCTATAAAGTTTACTGTGGCTTAAAAACAATAAGGGGCTCACGATTTGAACGTGGGCAGAATGGGAATGCGTAAGAGCTAGAAGGAACTCACCCTACGGAGTGAAGGCTTACGGCTTTCCGTTTGTTCCGTTTGGCAGGGGGATCCGTGGTAGATGATGATAACTGTAGTAATTACTTACGATAAGATAATAGTACAAGATACCACCTTTGGTTAGAAGAAATGTATAAGCACAAAATGTTGAAAATGATCCAATTTTACTTTCCTCCATAGTCGATTGGTCGGTGGACCAAAATATAATTATGACTAGTGGAATAATTGTGCACTGAAAATGTCTTTTCTTTGAATCAAAATCAGTTGAAGCAATTTTATGGAAAGGACCCAATCCCTCTTTCCCTTCTCTCTCAGTTTTCTCTCTCTTTCCTTCTTCCTTTCTCTCGTCTTTCTCCCTCTCATCTGTTTTCCTCTTCTTTATTTTTGTCTCCCATCCTCCCTCATTATTTTCCTTCGTTCTCCCTTTCACACTTTCTTCCCTTTATTAATCCCCACGCTTACGAAGAAAGCCATTAAATGTAATGTAAAAAAATGTAAATGTAAGTGCAGTTTCTTTGTGTTATTATGTCACAACTTTGGTTTGGCAGCATTGTAGGATTTTCCCAATATCTCAATAATCCTAAAATCCAATGTTTACCTACCATGCTGGCACCGGTCGCTAACGCATTTATATGTCATAGCTACTCATTTTCCTCACGAGGCTGAGTGGGCCCCGCAACAGCCAGTCACGGGATCAATCATTGATTTATATGTCATAGCTCCTCATTTTCCTCGCGAGGCTGAGTGGGCCCCGCAACAGCCAGTCACGGAATCAATCATTTGGATGATACAAATTTCTTGACCCCCCCCGCCGGGAATCGAACCCGGGTCTCTCGCGTGCAAGGCGAGCGCAGTGACCACTATACGCCATGGGAGCTGACTGAAGAAACCCATTAAAAACAAAATGTGGCAATATTTTTCTCCCTCTCTCTTTCTTCCTTCCCCTCTGGCATTTTTCACTTCCCCTTTTCCTTTCCCCCTCCTCTCCCATTCTCACCCCCTCCCCCATCCAATATATTATGGCAACTGACGCTTATGGCCACGACTAATTGAAATTTATAGTCATGGGAGAGAGAGAGAGAGAGAGAGAGAGAGAAAGAGAAAGGATGGGGAAGAGAGAGAGAGAGAGAGGAAAAGAATGTTAAGAAGGAAGAGGAGAGATGAGAAATAGAGAGAAAGGATGGTGAGAGAGACGGATAAGTTATAAAAATCTGGTGTGAACATCACACGACTTTCTATTACATTTGCGGAATACATATTTGAAAAAAAAAAAAAAAATGAAAAAAAAAGATGAAAATTTTTCTAAGTCCCGAGCCTGAGCCGCTTACGGCGGCCGATTTTTGGTCGAAAATTTCCTATCTTAAAATACTCCCCGTGTAATGAGGGATCATTAAAAAGTGTCCAAAAATTGAACTTTTTTTTCTTGAAAAATTTTCTAAGTCCAAAATCGACCGCCTACGGCGGCCAATTTTCGACCAAAAATTTCCTATCTTAAAATACTCCCCGTGTAATGAGGGATCATTAAAAAGTACCACAGACGACACCGAAGCGAATACAATAGTCCGTCCCTTATACCTTTTTATTACTGTTGTAATAATAAAGGAAGGACGGACTAAAAATGTAAATGTAAGTGCAGTTTCTTTGTGTTATTATGTCACAACTTTGGTTTGGCAGCATTGTAGGATTTTCCCAATATCTCAATAATCCTGAAATCCAATGTTTACCTACCATGCTGGCACCGGTCGCTATGCGCATTTATCTGTCATAGCTACTCATTTTCCTCACGAGACTGAGTGGGCCCCGCAACAGTCAGTCACAGAATCAATCATTTGGATGATACGAATTTCTTGACCCCGCCGAGAATCGAACCTGGGTCTCCCCCGTGCAAGGCGAGCGCAGTGACCACTACGCCATGGGAGCTGACTGAAGAAACCCATTAAAAACAAAATGTGGCAATATTTTTCTCCCTCTCTCTTTCTTCCTTTCCTTCTCTGGTATTTTTCACTTCCCCTTTTCCTTTCCCCCCTCCTATCCCATTTTCACCCCCTCCCCCATCCATTATGGCAACTGACGCTTATGGCCACGACTAATTGAAATTTATAGTCATGGGAGGGAGAGAGAAAGAGAAAGGATGGGGAAGAGAGAGAGAGAGGAAGAGAATGTTAAGAAGGAAGAGGAGAGATGAGAAATATAGAGAAAGGATGGTGAGAGAGACGGATAAGTTATAGAAAAAGAGAGGGAGGGAGAGGGAGAGAGAAATTTCATTAGTATGGTGGTAGATAGGTACCTATGTAATAAATAGGTAGGTAGATACATAACACATAACGATCAGGAAACAAAAGTTATACCTAGGTTTTTACTGATGTATAGGTGTTTCTCTCTCCCATTCTTTTTCTCACTCTCTCCCATTCAATTATAAGTCTCTCTCTCTCTCTCATTCTGTTTTCCGTCTCTCTCTTCCTCCCCTAATAATACATAACTATATCTACCGCACTTCTTCTGTCTCTTTTTCCCTTCCCTCCCATATTCATCGTCTCTCTCTCTCTCTCTCCTCTTCCCTACTTCAAACCATTCAATATTATAATGCTCTCTTTCTCACCCACTTCTCTCTCTCACTGGTTGTCATGGAAACCAGCCGGAAAGCTCTTGCAGAGACTGATAGGGATTTCCTCTCTCCCTCCCCCCTCCTCTCTCTCTCTCTCATACAGAAATGGCTGCTGCATACTTTGCATACAAACTTGCGCCCAGCTTTTAACCCATAGGAGTTAATGGAGGGTAAAAATGTGACTTGAATGAAAATAGTGGTGTTCGATTTTTTTTCTTTTTTTTTGTGACGAGTTTAATGGGCGACTTTTACCCTCTGTTCAAAGGTTGTAGACTCTCTAACTAGACTGCTGTTATTTGCATTTTTTTTTTATTCATTATTATTATTAAATAAATAAATAAAAAATATCCTCGTTTGAAAAGATTCCTTCCTTTGATGGCAAATATTTATCATGGAAATTTTCAATGTTGAATAATGAAATGACTCACTCGTATACGTACGTACCTACCTACAATACAAAAAAAAAGGAAGAATTTCCCTTACTTATTTTAGTCGATTAGACACAACTAAGAGAGCCCTTTCTGTCAACAAAAATCTTGGAAAAAATCCGACTTAAATATTTATGAGGCCAAACCGTTTTAAGAACAACAATTCTACAAATACAGACAAATAAACATGGATACAAACAATTTTTATAGACTAGCCAGGATTACCTAGTTTTAACTTAAAGTCTAAGTATGTTTTACCTATATCTACATAATAGGTACATAACTTAGGTACACCTAGGTTAAATAGGTAGGTAAATAATGTTTTAAATTTTATTTAATAGGAACATTTTGTTTTAAATTTTATTTAACTGCTTATTTAGTCAAGCTGTTGAGTGATTAACGAGACTGCCTAGGAATTTATACTTTAAGTATTAGGTAATTCACCTACTTTAAGTGTACTTAATTCACCTACGCTAGCTACTGAAAATTGAAACATTTTATCCAAGAAGACCTGAATACGAAAATATGTAGAATTTCGAGGAGGAGGAAAATTGGTTTCGAACATTAATAATAACACATTTATTTGTTGAAATCTTCTTAAATTAAATTGAAGTTTTGAGTTTTCTGCTCATAAAACATGGGACAAACAAAAATGGTGAGACTTTGTTCAGCCCGCACCTCTAAGAAAGCTGTCAAAATTAATCATCACACAAAATACAGTAATACCTATGCAGCTAACACAATTGTTGTTTACACTTCAACAATAATTTCTCCCTACAATCTAAGTACGAGTCCCTACAATCTAAGTACGACTCCCTACAATCTAAGTACGAGTCCCTACAATCTAAGTACGAGTCCTTACAATCTTACATAGAATGCTACTATTCTATGGCTTGAAGAAGGATTCTACTTTTTCCAAGAAAATAGCTATCCTGAAAGAAATTAACCAAAAAGTTCTAAACCACTTGAGAAAGTTTTATAAAGGTGTGTCCAAACAAAGATAAAATCCCATGCTTCAAAGGTAATGAACTCGTACCCTCCTGTACACAAGGGGAGGACCTAACCATTTTGATACGAATCCAGTTACGCTGGTACTTTTTTCCCCTAATTCAAAAGGGTTAATGTTCTTATACTATTGATTCAAAAGTACAATCAAACTGTAGACTGTAGCATATCCTTTAGTCCAAACGGCACTGTAGCATAGAATAGACCATAGGTACGTATTTTAGAGAGTGTATAAGGGGGAAAACTTTGTAACCAAGAGTCCAAGACCACCTAGTTCCTAGGATACAACCTTGCGTAACACTTGTGAACAGTAGAGGCCAGGAGCATTAAACCATAGAAATGTAAAATAAAAGGATAAAACTTAACAATAAAACTTTGTAAGAGGAAGGAACAAAAGGAGAAAACAAAATGGAGGGGAAGTGGAAGAGAAATGAGGAACCGGTGATAATGTCACATGCACTAGAAAGATCAATGAATGCTGCAGCTGTAAGTGAAGGATTTTGCTGGACTTCTTGTAAAGATTGGAAAACTACCCTTACCTACATCCGCAAAATGTGCCTAATACAACGTCCTATCCCTAACAACAAACATTCCTACAATAGGTCATTGTAGTCTGGTTTACCATACGTATATTACCGTGGTAATTGTTATAGGCAGGTATGTAGGCAATAGATAGACGTCTGTAGGTGGGTACCTACATTTGAATATGGCAAAGACCCAACTTATAAGCTCAAACATGAAATATGAAATGAATATTTTCAAATAACATGCAAATAAGAAACGTCAAAACACTGTCGATTTCAGCAATTCATTGTTATGGAATCAGGACGGGTTCTAGAGGATCACTGAAGTTAAAGGACGTTCAGTTAGGCGTGAATTCGGACTGGTGACTGTCTATTCTAATGCATTGGCAACACAATGTTTAGCACAAAAAAAAAAGAAAACTTGAAAAGTTTAAACTTCAATAAAACTTGAAAAAAGCTCATGCTAAATGACCTGAGAAATCATAAAAGATGTCAGGCAAAAGATTTTCAACCAAGATTCTCAAAACAGCCCTTTTCGAGGGTTCCAAAAATACAGATAGGCCGGTAAAGAGAAGGGACTACCCCAGGGTTCCAGCCTAACCATCCATCTCTGACTTGTGAAGTGAACATTATTTCAACAGTTTACCATACAGCTGACAAATTAACAAATCTATTCGACAGTTTAACAAGGGTAGGGATAATCCTAGTCTAAATATTTAACACATAGGACTGCAGGATTATGGTTGACTCAATTAAATGCATAAAGAGCCAGATTTTTGCGGGATTACTTACTTACTGTGAGAAATTCTGGGAGATCAAATTGTCTCCATATGCATTCTAAAATTGAAGATATCGTGGACAGTTGAGTAAAAATGATCTTATACATGTGATAGTTACATGTATTATCAGGAAGGCAGGTTAGGTTACTATATTATGTACTATGCTGACAAGGTTAATGGCCATTTATGTACCTTTTATCATGCGTTCCTTTTCATTCCATTCAGCTGGTCGAGTTGTCCACTACTTTTTACTCTCCTTATCCTATAGGAAGGAAAGTAATATATTATCTACAATTCTACACTATTCCAAGTGCCATGCATCTGCAGTATTGATAATACATATGTAGGGAGAGTTGGAATACGGGGTGATACAGGGCTTGGAGGGAAATACCTTGTGAGAAGAACTACTTACAACTACCGCAGTTAAAGAAAAGTTGAAATGGAGCATCATATCAAATCAACACTTAAAGTAAGGGAAAATGTGCAAAAATATTTTTTCAATAAAATGTTCACTTTCTGAGGCTAACTTATAACAACGCCTTTGTTTAAACCTACAACCTGTTCAAATAGGTAGGTATCTAACCTACCTCGAACTTTCATTTCTAGTCCAATCTTATAGCTTTGACAAAAGACGAAAAGCTTTAGTCCTTTAGCTTACATTTACCTACAATTAGAATTTTTTTTAGGAATCGAGTTATCGTCATTCAATCATAATAATTATGGAATAATATGTAGGTAAATGGCTAATGGCTAATCCTGCTGTAAGTGAAAATCAGATTATTATTATTGCAAATCCGCGAACAAAATCGCGAAATCCGCGAACATAATTGCCAAATCCGCGAAAATATTTTGGCTGCCTGGAAAAATAGTCATACTCAAGGTTATTAAAAACTAGCAAAAAAGCAAGTATTGGGATTGAGGAAGAAGAAACCATGAAATAACTTCATATTTTGTGAAAAAAATTTCTCAATTCATAGACAAAATCACAGAAAAACAAAAGGAAGTTGCAAGAACCGCCCAACAACCCAATCGTTTCCTCGGATATTCAACGATTTTAAATTACACTTTTCTCGAATATTTTCCAAACACTCAATAAGGATGATAGGTATTTCAGAAAAGAACTTCCCATAACAATGAACGACATTCCAACAACTTTGAAAAAAAACAAGATGATAAAAAGAACTGTCAATAATAAAAAAAGAAAAAAGTAAGATATACTTAAATAGAAAATAATAAGAGAAATTTCGATAAAAATATGAACAGAAAAAACAAAATTGGATTGAATTTGAAAGCGAACAGAATTGCATATAATATTGAAAATAGAGTTGAAAAAATCACTTACCTTTTATACATAGCACGCTGTAATGACTCTATTAATAAATTTAATGATCTTATGGGACATCACATCCCAAATAATCGGTCCAGTCTATACAAAGCGCACTCACTTCCCCGTTGCCGGTCGAAATCAAACTGAAGTTATTTTTATCGAATTTTCAGACGTTGTTTTTTCTTTCCTCAGATTTCTGATAGTGGAAGTGGCCATAAAAACCGATGGAAAATGTCTGATGCTTATCAGAAGAGAGTCAATAAATCAATATTGTAAACGAGACAATTAGACCACAGACCAGGCATGCGGCTAGGGAGGGGCATTCTCTGAGGGCAATCTAGTTGAAATTGGAATAGTACACTTCAGCAACATTTTCATCAGAAACATCTTTCATATAGGGTGGTCGATTGAGATGCGTAAAGAGTGAGTTCCAGCATTCATTGAGCTTGCTAGTGGATGTGACATTATCACCAGTTTCTTATTTCTAAAGTTGTGTCCACACAGCGTCAACTATGTTTGGACACACCTGTATGATGTCTAAAAAGGTGTTAAAAAAAGGAATTTTAATTGTGTTGAGCATTAAATGCTTGTCACAAATGTCCTTCCTCGCTTGATAAACTATACGCTAAATTTAATGACTTGACTTGGACTCGAATCACCAACCTGCAGATCCAGAGTCCACCGTGCTAATCACTACACCACTGAGGTTGGTAAAAAAAAAAACTAACTACTCTTTTCAGTGGACTACTCTAACCTTGATCTGATTTCATTTGATGAGAATAAAAAAGGGAGAAAGATGGCAGAAGAGAGAGAGAGAGAGAGAGTGGGAGAGAGAGAGAGAGAGAGAGAGAGAGAGAGAGGGGGGGAGAGAGAGCCGTTGGTCCACATTTTTCCTGCTCTATGATTTTGAAACATCACCCAAGTAAGTGCAACTGATCTATTCTAGAAACTCTGCAGCTCCCAATGTCCTGATTCCTTATATTCCTTCCAATTACTGTTCCATGTTCGAATTCTACGGCACATAGTACTTACGGTGCGATGGTAAAAAACTGAAAATCCATGCTTTGGCCAGGATTGAACCCGCGCCCTAAAGCTCTAGGTAGAAACACACTACTGTCACGTCACGTCCATACTACTTTGTAACCGTGTCGGTTTAATCCAAAGGCACTGAAGAGGTTCGAACTTAGGGCGGAGTTCTCACCATTCCTCTCTGTCTTCGACTTTTATCAGGTCACTATTACCGTCCTTTCTACTGTGAGACTACTGTGCTACCGCGGTGTCTCTTTCCCCTCATCGAAATCCTCTTCCGTCTGCCTTTCATCATGCGTTCCTTTTCATTCCATTTTCTCTGCGCGAGGGTCAATTTATCAATTTTCGACGATACAATTTGTTATTCTAAATTTAAAATTTGTTGAGGAGGAAAGGCGATAGAGAGGAGGGGAATTGTCAGAGACAAAATTTCATATTGTATAAGATAAACTATTGGCATTTGGACACATATAGGTACCCACCTAGTTCTTATGACACACCCTGTATATTCGGACCATCATGACCTCACAAGCTATACAAAGTATTACAAATGACCCTTTCAGACCCACAGTCTCCTTTTAAGTAGTCCTTACAATCTGAGTCCCTACAATCTAAGTACGAGTTCCTAACAATCTAAGTACGACTCCCAACAATCTAAGTACGAGTCCCTACAATCTAAGTACGAGTCCCTACAATCTAAGTACGAGTCCCTACAATCTAAGTACGAGTCCCTACAATTTATACATGTGATAGTTACATGTATTATCAGGAAGACAGGTTAGGTAAGGTTACTATATTATGTACTATGCTGACAAGGTTAATGGCCAAACCATTTACGTACCTTTTATCATGCGTTCCTTTTCATTCCATTCAGCTGGTGGAGTTGTCCACTACTTTTTACTTTCCTTATCCTATAGGAAGGAAAGTAATATATTATCTACAATTCTACACTATTCCAAGTGCCATGCATCTGCAGTATTGATAATACATAGGTAATTGAGAAAAATCATTTTTCTTTTTAGAAAATTATCTCTAGAGTCTAGAGCCATCCGTATTTAAAAAACTTATAGCTCATTAAGAAAATATACGTTTGAAGAATTGGCAGCTGTATTAGTAGCTTATCTAATTGATTCCCCCCTTTATTGCTTTGTTTCAGGTAAGTGTTGCTGATAAGATTACCGATCAGAGGACAAGTGTCACTGAAAGCAACAAAAGACAAGATATTAGGTGAAACTCGAGTCGGATGAGAGTCAACAATTAAGTATCCAAAAAAATATATCAGTATCCAAAAAAATTAGAACGGTGAGCAATAATGACAATGGAAGGCAGAATCGAAGAAAATCAATAAGATAATGGTGAGGAAAACTCAAATATATAATAATAGTCAAAAAACAAACCAAACTACGGCTGAAAATAACCGGATAATTATCCGGAGCTGAAGTCCGGATATACATGGGTCCGGGAATTCAAATCTGCTAATCAGTAGGTATACTAAATCCGGATCTGAACTAGGTATTTTTGGATTTGGTCCGGATCCAAAGTTCGGAAGTTTGGTTCGGAAAAATTTCATTTTGGTCCCCAAACATCTTTCAGATATCGAAATTTCTACTCAACTGGACTCCGAACTGCGATATAGAAAATAAAAGTACTTATGCCAAATATCCAAATTTCACATTTTCTACACCACTGAATGTTGACAATGATCCTAATCCCATCTGGTGTAGGAACCGTGAAACTTTGAGAACTTTGGTAGATTCTGGAGAATTATTTGAGGATAACCTTGACAGAAGAACCATCTTGGTTTTTATATATGTTTGAAGAATTGGCAGCTGTATTAGTAGCTTATCTAATTGATTTCCCCCTTTGTTGCTTTGTTTCAGGTAAGTGTTGCTGATAAGATTACCGATCAGAGGACAAGTGTCACTGAAAGCAACATGACAAAGTAGGCGAAACTCGAGTCGGATGAGAGTCAACAATATTAAGTATCCAAAAAAATATAACAGTATCCAAAAAAATTATAACGGTGAGCAATAATGACAATGGAAGGCAGAATCGAAGAAACTCAATAAGATAATGGTGAGGAAAATTCAAATAATAATAGTAAAAAAACAAACCAAACTACGGCTGAAAATAATCGGATAATTATCCGGAGCTGAAGTCCGGATATCCATGGATCCGGGAATTCAAATCTGCAATAATCAGTATACTAAATCCGGATCTGAACTATTAGGTATTTTTGGATTTGGTTCGGATCCAAAGTTCGGAAGTTTGGTTCGAAAAAATTTCATTTTGGTCCCCAAACATCTTTTGATATCGAAATTTCTACTCAACTGGACTCCAAACTGCGATATAGAAAATAAAAGTATGCCAAATATCCAAATTTCACATTTTCTACACCACTGAATGTTGCCAATGATCCTAATACCATCTAGTGTAGGAACCGTGAAACTTTGAGAACTTTGGTAGATTCTGGAGAATTATTTGAGGATAACCTTGACAGAAGAACCATCTTGGTTTTTGTATTGGTCTGGTTTCATATTAGTCATCGGGTTTGGATCATCCTTTTGACAATGTCTCGGTCAACCAAGATTTTTATGTCTATTTATTTATTTTTGTTATTGGTAGGTACCAAATTACTTTCTTCTTTCCTTGAATTTTAAGCTGATAACTTTGCTACGTATATTGGCATTTGCGACTTTGGGGTGTGATTTTAGTCTACCCTTAAAATCGGAGCTTTTCTGCTTTCTAAGTGATTACTTTGCTGAAGCAATTGAAGTCTTCAATGCAGGTGGATTAGATCGTTATAAATAATTATGTGGTATAGATAGACACTTAAATACCTTTTGTAGTATCTTTTTTAGAGTCTTAGATAGTTTTTAATGTACCTACATGTACAAATGTACATTCCGACTTCCAACAACAAATCTAGAACTGATATCTCGACTTCCAATACTAACAAGTAACAAATATCTCCCTACAATTTATCTCAAAGCTGTTAGTGTGGGTTTGGAATTTTCTGGAATTCCCTGAAGAATGTCTCCTTACATCTTTTGTGGAATCCTTAGATAGGTAGTTCTTAATTTCTTATCAGATAGGTAAGAGTTGAATTCCTCTTTCATCTAGCTCTGGTCCAATAATTTATCCATGAAGAACAAAGAGTAGGCCGGCGGATGTCCAATATGGATGCACATGTGATATTAGATAAAATAGACTTGAAGTTGTGTCTGTCCTACTGTCGGAATAATTAAATAGTGAACTTTATTATGTACAAAAGGTGACTATGTCTATCTTTGCGCCTACATAACTACATAATCTGATGTCCTCATTGGTACATTGGGTACAAAAAAGATCATTTCAAACCAGAAATGCCCGACAAAAATGGTCTACATTTAGAGAATATGCCTCGTATCTATGGTATCTCAAGTTCAAGATTTTCTTGTAAGTTCTGGAGCGCTATAATAATTATTATTGTTTGGAACATTTGGCAAACAAATGCACTTACACACAACATATTATCACGTAGGTAATTATGTCATTAAAAAGAACAAAACAATCCTATTATTCAGGTATCTTCTACTTATTATGTACCTACCTAATTATTATTTCTAACTTAAACATACCTACATAATTACGTAGCCTATCGACTCATCACAGAGTTGAATTTCTAGCCAAGTGAGTGAGTGAGTTAATCCCAGGCTTACATCTTACAATGTAGCAGCTCAACAAATCCCCTTAATCTGTTTTCTAGAAAGTTAATTATTAAAACGTGTAATGTTAGCCTACGTGATGTAATGGACAGACATACAGGCTGCCCCCATAAACTGTCAAGCAGTGCACTAATACGTCCCGAATACGGTTCGATTTCGTCCCGAATACGGTTCGATTTCGTCCCGAAAACGGTCCGTTTACGTCCCGAATACGATCCTTTTTCGTCCCGAATACGGTTGGTTTCCGCCCCGAATACGGTTCGTTTTATCCCCAAATACCGTCCGCTTCCATCTGGAACTTGACGTGCGATCCTACAACGTTGCCTAACTCCATAAGGTACTCTGTACGTGTTGATTCATTCCATGGGATTACCGTCCAAAACTTGACACACACCATGTTTCATTTAGAGCAACATTTAATTAGTTTAATTTATTCCACAATCTGTTCAAAAACTGCACGGTGAAGCGATTGTCTCAACGATTTGTACAATTTTTGTGAGGAAAGATGTTGTATACCTTACAAAGAACCAAAGAACAAGGGAGTTGCCAAGAAGAAGAAAAAGAAGAAGGAGGAGAGGAAGAAGAAGAGGAAGAAGAAGAAGAAGAAGAATAAGAAGAAGAGGGAAGAAGAAATGTGTTTAAGGAGTGGATAAAAAAATGTGCAGTTACCAAAGAAAACAGTTGGTTGACAAACCGAAAACGGTTTGTGTGAGAAATGAGGACCGCCACCCCAAAATGGGACCCAAACAGATAATTTATGGCCTACTTAATGAAAAATTTATGGTACTTAGCTAGGTCGTGATGTATAAATTATGCTACTTCTGGGCGTTAATGGGATAGTTATGAGAAGGAGAAGAAGACGAACACCCACAAGAGGAAGAAAAAAAAAAGAAAAAGCCGTAGGAAGCTCTGGGGTGGACCTTTTTCGGCAGTCTAAACCGGTAGCCCTTGGCTACAAGCCCAAGATGGAAAATGAACAAAGGCAAAAGGAATTCTACTAAAATATTGGCAAAGGAAATTAGGAATTCAACCACAACCATGTAGCAAAAGCTAATAAAGATAATGTACGAAAAGAGATACACCACACATGGTATCCATTTGCCTCCCATCAGGATATTGCAGCAAAACGTTTCAAAATAAGTTTAATCCAAAGACACTGAAGAGGTTCGAATTCAGGGCGGAGTTCTCACCATTCCTCTCTGTCTTCGACTTTTATCAGGTCACTATTACCGTCCTTTCTACTGTGAGACTACTGTGCTACCGCGGTGTCTCTTTCCCCTCATCGAAATCCTCTTCCGTCTGCCTTTCATCATGCGTTCCTTTTCATTCCATTTTCTCTGCGCGAGGGTCAATTTATCAATTTTCGACGATACAATTTGTTATTCTAAATTTAAAATTTGTTTTGCCGGCCTAGCTAGCTTGGTTGGTCGTCTGCCTTGTAAGCGCTAGGCCGCGGGTTCGATTCGGGCCGGGGGCGGAAAAATTGTTCATATACCTACCTACAACACAGATATTAGTTCTTATTTCAAAACGTTTCCAGACAAAAGCACTAGCTTCCACAATGGATCTGTAGAAAAATGCGCAATGCAAAGAAGAAAAAAAACTTTTTTTTGTTCTCTTCTTTTTTGTAAGAAAAAAAGCTCATTTTGTTTTTATTACTTACCTCTACCTTAGGTATATTTAGATACGTTTTTTCCCTCCATTTTCCCTTCCCGTGGTTCCTCTAGTCTTTCCCTTGTTTCCCTGTTTCTTCCTTGGAATTTTCTTTTATCTTCTACGACACTCGAGTAGGTAAAAAAACCCTCAAAACTCCGTTTCGTGTTATAGCGTCACATCTCATCGCTTCGAGCTCTTGACGTTCGCACGCCTCCCGGCAAGCTTCATTTTGGGCTAGTAAAGGTCTCTTACGCATTTCGTTCAAAAGCTATCAGTTGTTTTCGAAGGATACCTCCGCTAGCAAATACATAATTTTATTAACATTATAATTTGAGTCCCTATACTATATCTATGAAGAGTTGAGATCTTTTTCTCCTCCTCTTCCTCCTTTACCTCCTCCTCCTCCTCCTCCTCCTCGTACTCCCCCTTCTCCTGGCTAAGTGCACCACATACTCCAATCACAGACCCGAAAAAAATTCGGACTCTGTCGGGAATCAAACTCAGAACCTCCAGTGTGCCTGGTGTGATACCCACTCGGTCACGGAGCTCAGAGGGACGGAGATTGCTGCATTTATACATAATTTAAACATCTTGGAAACGACTTTAAAACTATTTAAAGAAACATTTCATAATCGAATAGAAATACAGATGAAGAGGCGTAACAGTGTGCTGGGGTTCAAGGAAAGAAGTTAAAGATGGTAAATCTGTATCAATAAAAAAAAGAGAATGAATTAGCCATGGGAACCATCTAGCTTCCTAATTTTAATACGAGTATCATGTTGGTTGTCGAACGAAAGTTATGAGGCTGTCAGAATGCAAACCACATCAGATTTACAGATCTAATCATGCTAAGATGAAACATGTCGAATAATGATACCTGACAATGATAATTTGGTAGTTTTGGTCCGTTTCAAAATCATGACTGGAATGATTATGGTGGTCATTTTGACTCAAATTATAGTCATGAATCATTGTCTCTCATGTCATGGAATCGCCCAGAATCATGATTTGTACCAGATCGCTGATAGCTTGATCTCATGAGAACAAGTGAATCAGATTTTTGTGAGATTATATCTGGGCATAAATTCGGTTCGAGTTTTAGGAGGCTCGCAATCGTAACTCTGAAACGGTGAAAATTTTTCGTTTGTATGTTTATCACGTGGTTTGGGATTTAGAATACTCCAATTTCTGCTAAGATTACGGGGTGCATTCAGTCACGTGAGGTCAGTGGAGAAGCTACTTAAGGTAGAAACACACTACCATCACGTCATGTCACGTCACGTGATGCTAATGATTGTGTTTCTAACTGAAAGCTATAGCTACAGAAGGTACGTTCAAATATCCCCATCATGGTGGGTGTTTTTTGTTTTTGTTTTTTTTTTGTTTTTTTTTTTTTTTTTTTTTTTTTTTAATCTGCTTCTTCTTGTCTTTTTTCGTCCATGTTTTTATCTCGTCCAATGATTATCTCCTCTGCCTTCTGCCCACCATTCCAGTCATAATATCAATGACTTTACGACCTCCGTACTTAACATAACAAGAGGGACTTGGTACCTACACACACTTCTAGTTTTATATTTTTTGTATTCAGGGCTGTTAACAGGTTGAGTGGGCTCCGGGAGTAACTTCACCAATAGGCCCCTTCTCAAAATATTTATTTCCCTGTTTTTTTTTTTTTTTTTTTTTTTTTTTTTTTTTTTTAAAAACACCACGGGGCCCTTTTTTTTTTTTTTTTCCTCCTCCTTTTTTTTTTTTTTTTTTTTTTTTTTTTTTTTTTTCAACAACCACAACGGTACTGTCTTGTTCTTCTTTGTCCATCCTTTTCACCAACAACAAGATTACTAGGTACTTTTGGCCAAATTATTAAGCTCCGAGGCCACATACTCGTACAGACTTTAAACTCGGTTTAAGTCTTGAAGCCATCTGATTTTCTGATTGGTTGATTTCAAAAATTCCAAAAAATCAGATTGCTCAATCCCAGAATTAAACTTAGGCCGGCTTTAAACACTGATTGTGGCCCCAAGAAATATTTTATTTCTTGGGGAAAAAACAGCTTATTCCGGTCCCTTTGAAAATCCCTCCCCTTCCGGCCCTCAAATCGGACCTCCCTCCCTGCCCCCTGTGGTCGCCCCTGTTTAAATTACCAATAGTGTGCTTATATAAATGTCCGATATTATAAATAGTCATTTTATTCACAGAGGAAGATATAATTCGGTACATTATTGTCCGTTTATGTCCAAATTGGCGTTTTAACCCTTCGACTCCTTGGGCCAAATCAGAGCCTAGAGCAAACTAGGTATCTCCTAATAGACCAAAACGGGTTAACATTCTTGTCCATAGAGAATAAATACAAAGGTCGAGTATCCCTAGAGCCCTAAGTCCTTAGACGGCCTAGAGCCTAAATGCTTCTATTCTAAGCTGTTTTTCATTCACCTATAATTGAATAAATTTAAGTATAAAATACCTACCTGACCTATTTACGTAAAATATTTACCTTGTAAGTAGGTATATCATATTATGTTACTAGATAGGTACAATGGTACATAGGGTAAGTGTACCATTTATTCGCCCACCTAAAAAACGTACCATTTATTGGCCCACCTGCCCACATTTATTTACATTATTGACCGTTTATGTTCAAATGGGCGTTTTAACCCTTCGACTCCTTGGGCCAAAAACAGAGCGGAGAGCAAACTATCTCCTAATAGACCAAAACGGGTTAACATTCTTGTCCATAGAGAATAAATACAAAGGTCGAGTATCCCTAGAGCCCTAAGTCCCTAGACGGCCTAGAGCCTAAATGCTTCTATTCTAAGCTGTTTTTCATTCACATATAACTGAATAAATTTATGTATAAAATACCTACCTGACCTATTTACGTAAAATATTTACCTAGTAAGTAGGTACCTATATCAGATTATGTTACTACATAGGTACATATGTAGAGGAAGGTACCTGTATTTTGTTCAGGAGCAAGGTGTGTAGCATTCTGTATTTTATGAGGCGGTCATAAACAAATTTTATGGCACTTTATGACAGTGTTTTATGAGAGTTGAAAATGTTCAAACAAGTATCCTACTGCTCATTTTGCACCTCTGTATGGACGAATTAGACGAGCTTTGACACGATAAACTGTGGGACCTGCCTTAATTTCTTTCACGGAGGTCAGGCGAATAAGTTTTTTTTTTTAATGGAACCTGAAGAAATAAATAATTATTTCTTAATTAAATAAATAATTAAATTTCCCTTTCTTTAAATTTAGCACAATGTAGCCCATTATTATTGCTTTCTCTCTCTCTCTCTCTCTCTCTCTCTCTCTCTCTCTCTCTCCCTCTCTCCCTCTCTCTCCTTTTCTCTCCCCCTCCTGTGTGCTCTCTCTCTCTCTCTCTCTCTCTCTCTCTCTCTCTCTCTCTCTCTCTCTTTCTCTCTCCGATAGATGGTGACTTTTCTCGGTCCCACCCAGATGGGTAACTTGTTGCCGAACGGAGGGTAAGAGCTCTGTCTCTAAAAGCCTTAGTAGTTATACGTATGTACTACTTATGTATACACTGATGTTAAATCTGTATCAATCAAAACAAAAGAGAATGAATTTATTATCCTGTTAATAACACGCCAGCCTAGTTAGCTAAGTTGGTAGTGCGTCTGCCTTGTAAGCGCTAGGCCGCGGGTTCGATTCCCGCCCGGGGCGGATTTTATCCTTTTTGACAATGTCTCGGTCAACCAAGATTTCTATGTCTATTTAATTATTTTTGTTATTGGTACCTACCAAATTACTTTCTTCTTTCCTTGAATTTTGAGCTGATAACTTTGCTACGTATATTGGCATTTACGACTTTGGTGTGTGATTTTAGGCTACCCTTAAAATCGGAGTTTTTCTGCTTTCTAAGTGATTACTTTGTTGAAGCAATTGAAGTCTTCAATGCAGGTGGATTAGATCGTTATAAATATGTTGTATAGATAGACACTTAAATACCTTTTGTAGTATCTTTTTTAGAGTCTTAGATAGTTCTTAATGTACCTACATGTACAAATGTACATTCCGACTTCCAACAACAAATCTAGAACTGATTTCTCGACTTCCAATACTAACAAGTAACAAATATCTCCCTACAATTTATCTCAAAGCTGTTAGTGTGGGTTTGGAATTTTCTGGAATTCCCTGAAGAATGTCTCCTTACATCTTTTCTGGAATCCTTAGATAGTTCTTAATTTCTTATCAGATAGGTAAGAGTTGAATTCCTCTTTCATCTAGCTCTGGTCCAATAATTTATCCATGAAGAACAAAGAGTAGGCCGGCGGATGTCCAATATAGATGCACATGTGATATTAGATAAAATAGACTTGAAGTTGTGTCTGTCCTACTGTCGGAATAATTAAATAATGAACTTTATTATACACAAAAGGCGACTATGTCTATCTTTGCGCCTACATAACTACATAATCTGATGTCCTCATTGGTACATTGGGTACAAAAAAGATCATTTCAAACCAGAAATGTCCGACAAAAATGGTCTACATTTACAGAATATGCCTCGTACCTAGGTATCTCTAGTTAAAGATTTTTTTGTAAGTTCTGGAGCGCCATAATACTTAATTATTATTGTTTGGAACATTTGGCAAACAAATGCACTTACACACAACATATTATCACGTAGGTAATTATGTCATTAAAAAGAAGAAAACAATCCTATTATTCAGGTATCTTCTACTTATTATGTACCTAATTATTATTTCTGACTTGAACATACCTACATAATTACATAGCCTATCGACTCATCACAGAGTTGAATTTCTAGCCAAGTGAGTTGGTGAGTTAATCCCAGGCTTACATCTTACAATGTAGCAGCTCAACAAATCCCCTTAATCTGTTTTCTAGAAAGTTAATTATTAAAACGTGTAATGTTAGCCTCCGTGATGTAATGGACAGACATACAGGCTGCCCCCATAAACTGTCAAGCAGTGCGCTAATACGTCACGGTGCATCCCGAATACGGTTTGATTTCGTCCCGAAAACGGTTCGTTTACGTCCCGAATACGATCCTTTTTCGCCCCGAATACGGTTCGTTTTATCCCCAAATACCGTCCGCTTCCATCTGGAACTTGACGTGCGATCCTACAACGTTGCCTAACTTCATAGGTAGTCTGTACGTGTTGATTCATTCCATGGGATTACCGTCCAAAACATGACACACACCATGTTTCATTTAGAGTATTTTAGAGCAACATTTAATTAGTTTAATTTATTCCACAATCTGTTCAAAAACTGCACGGTGAAGCGATTGTCTCAACGATTTGTACAATCCAAGTGGCAGAAGAAATGGAGGTAAAAAAGATTTGAAGATTCTGAAGAGAAAAAGTCAAAGTGTAAACTTACAAATAAATTCAAATGCAAAATGCCTTCTGCTTTGGTAACTAGTAAAGATAGTAAGCGATCATTTGTCTACTTAAATCCATACACATAAAGCCCACTCAGAGGCTTATTAGGTGCAGGAGCAAACAGCCCTAAAGGGTGGGTTAGCTTCTACGAAGCCGTCATTTGTCTGGTAAGCAGAAGAGTGAGAAGAGTTCGATTCTTTTTTTTTTTTTTTTTTTTTTTTTTGGTCTCAACGATTTGTACAATTTGAACGAAGTAATAAATGCAGTACCATAAAAATAGATGATGTACGATAAAATGGATAATCACAATGTACGGATATATTTTGTGCAATTTTATCGCGCGTGTTGCCCAGTGGTCAGAATGACCAGTGCTGGATTCTAGTGGGAGTTATGGAAAACGCGAATGAAATTTTTGGTGACGGGAAGTGTGGCGCAAACCATTTCCCTTAGTACTCACATTAATAAATAAATACTCAGGTTATGCTGCTAGTGACTTCTTATCTACACGTAAGTTAGGTAATCACATTAATACATAATAGGTAATCACATTAATAGGTAATCACATTAATAAATAAATACTCAGGTTATGCTGCTGGTGACTTTTTATCTACACGTAAGTTAGGTAATCACATTAATAGGTAATCACATTAATAAATAAATACTCAGGTTATGCTGCTTAGTGACTTTTTATCTAAGTTAAACAGACATAATAGGTAATATGGATACTAACCATGCCTACGATACACTTAGAATAGTTGGACAGATAAACCATGATACTAATGCCTACTTCAAGTACCTAGGCATTAGTATCCTCAAGTCATGAAATATCTACTCTGTAGACAATACCAGGCATAGGTTCCAAAGATAGTCTGTTTTCATGAAGTGTTTAACAGACAAGAGGGACTACCCCAGGGTTGCAGCCTAACCATCCATCTCTGACTTGTGAAGCGAACATTATTTCAACAGTTTACCATACGTACAGCTGACAAATTAACAAATCTATTCGACAGTTTAACAAGGGTAGAGATAATCCTAGTCTAAATATTTAACACATAGAACTGCAGGATTATGGTCGACTCATTTAACTGCATAAAGAGCCAGATTTTTGCGGGATTACCTACTTACTGTGAGAAATTCTGGGAGATCAAATTGTCTCCATATGCATTCTAAAATTGAAGATATCGTGGACAGTTGAGTAAAAATGATGGACAGAATTACAATAGCTATCTTGAATCTTTCAGATAATACCTAGTGACACAAGTTTTTGTCGCGTGAACCAAATTTGTGCTAATCTGGGCACATAATTTGTAGGTATGTTCAATTTCCGACATATTTGACACAGATTCGGTGCGAATCTTTGGACTTTATGAACGCCCTCGTTCCGAATGTCAACACTTGACTAACGAAACAATAACAAAAGTGTAGGGATGATACATGGCGTATTGAGCTTCCCAAAGTTACTGAGTTTTTACTTCAACAAATGGCAAAAGTGTCAAAACATATTAATATTAAAATTAGATGACTATAACTTACTTTGAATCTGTTTATATGGGAAGTAGGAAGTTTTTCTTTCAGCTCATCAATGTCAACGAATTCAAATAACAGCTCATTGAAACTGCTGAAATGTGCGAAATCTCATCCGTCTGCTATAACAATCGCTAAAGATATCACCAAAAATAATATTGGAGTGTTGGACAATGGATCAATGGAACACTAAGCATTGAAGACACCACTGTCAAACGTATTGGAAAAAATATTCTTACATAGCATTTTTTCAAAAGTTTCAAAACGTGCCCTTGTTCCAAATGTCAACACTTGGCTAACGAAACAATAACAAAAGTGTAGGGATGATACATGGCGTATTGAGCTTCCCAAAGTTACTGAGTTTTTACTTCAACAAATTGCAAAAGTGTCAAAACATATTAATATTAAAATTAGATGACTATAACTTACTTTGAATCTGTCTATGGGAAGTAGGAAGTTCTTCTTTCAGCTCATCAATGTCAACGAATTCAAATAACAGCTCATTGAAACTGCTGAAATGTGCGAAATCTCATCAGTCTGCAATAACAATCGCTAAAGATATCACCAACAATAATATTGGAGTGTTGGACAATGGAACACTAAGCATTGAAGACACCACTGTCAAACGTATTGGAAAAAATATTCTTACATAGCATTTTTTCAAAAGTTTCAAAACGTAAATCCATACACATAGAGCCCACCCAGAGGCTTAGGTGTAGGAGCAAACAGCCCTAAAGGATGGGTTAGCTTCTACGAAACCGTCATTTGTCTGGTAAGCAGAAGAGTGAGAGTTGGATTCTTTTTTTGAGACTTTAACCAGAAAGCCATCTAGAATGGAGGAGTTGCAAGTGGGTAAAAATTATAAATAAATGGTCGATTCCTATGTAAAAAGTTGGGAAAAATCCAAATCTGAGGTCGAAAAAAAAAACTTTTTTTTCTCTTCTTTTTTGTAAGAAAAAAGCTCATTTTGTTTTTATTACGTACCTACCTCTACCTTAGGTATATTTGGATACGTTTTTCCCTCCATTTTCCCTTCCCTTGGTTCTTCTACTCTTTCCCTTGTTTCCCTGTTTCTTCCTTGGAATTTTCTTTTATCTTCTACCACACTCGAGTAGGTACAAAAAAAAAAAAGAAAGAAAAACCTCAAAACTCCGTTTTGTGTTATAGCGTCACATCACTTCGAGCTCTTGACGTTTGCACGCCTCCCGACAAACTTGATTTTGGCCTATTAAAGTTCTCTTGCGCGTTTCGGTCAGAAGTTTTCTGAAGGATACCTCCGCTATCAAATACATACCTATACCTAATTATATTCGTATTACGAGTCCCTATAAAGAGTTGATATCCAGCCTAGTTAGCTTGGTTGGTAGTGCGTCTGCCTTGTAAGCGCTAGGCCGCGGGTTCGATTCCCGCCCGGGGCGGTATTCTTCTTTTTTTATGTTATTGATTTATTTTTGTCATCGAATCACGTTCGCCTATGCGAGCCAGAATTCTAAATTTCACTTTTCGGTCGTAGATAAATAAATAATGGATTAGGAATCCAGCAAGCTTAAATCTGGCCAGCCTAGTTAGCTTAGTTGGTAGTACGTCTGCCTTGTAAGCGCTAGGCCGCGGGTTCGATTCCCGTCCGGGGCGGATTTTATCCTGATGGGATAATGTTCGTTCTCGGAACGGCTGGCTTTCTCCTATCCTGTCTTCCTTTTCTCTTTGATTTCGGGACGATAAGACCATACCAGTTACAGTTCCCTTTATCAAACCTCTTTGAAAAAAAAAAGCTTAAATCTAAAAATTTTGGTCACAAAAGTGTCACACAACCATAATCTATTTTAAACAAAAGTCAAGTATAGATAAGCAGACAAGAAAGCGACTACCTATTAAAACAAATGTCACTAATCTAAAGCAAATGATGGAAAAAAAAAAAAAAAAAAAAAAAAAAAAAAAAAAAAAAACTGATAAAAAAAAATTAAAAGCATTTTAGACCCGAAAAATCTTCCACTCTACCGGGAATCAAACCCAGAACCTCCAGTGTGATACCCACTTGGTCACGGAGCTCGGAGGGAGGTTGCAGCATTTATACATAATTTAAACATCTTGGAAACGACTTTAGAACTATTTAAAGAAACATTTCATAATCGAATAGAAATACAGATGAAGAGGCGTAACAGTGTGCTGGGGTTCAAGGAAAGAAGTAAACATGGAATTATGGAATATCAAGAGAAAAGAAAGAATGCTAAGAAAGAAGAAAAAAATAGTCAAGGTAATTTATTTGACAATGAATTATGAATATTGCCTGTTCCTTATACTGGGTGGGTTAGGCAAAAGAAGGCCTGGTCTAATCCAGCCATAACGCGACGCAGCCTGAAAATACAAAGCTATAAAGTCGCGAGAAGTCTTTCTCTTTTTTCAGGCGGTATCAAGCGAATCCTTTCTACTCAAAGTCGAACGACTGACTCCCCTGCCAATGTGAGACAGTCCTTATTCTAAACTTTTCACGCTTTACATTCCATTGACCAAGAAAATCCTTTTTAATGACATAATTATAACAACCAATGGACTACACTTCCTACCGTCCGTCAACGGAAGAGTGTAGCACTTGACAGAAATTATGACTACATCGACAAGGCATTGCCTTTAGAAGTTGGTATTGATGTCTGATGGCATTACCTTGATTCACCCCGTATAAATTAATGTTCCTAGAACGGACAGTTTAAGGGACGTAATTGACACGTCATACACACTATAATATGTACCTAGCTAATTTATTCACTGAGGTGGAATTAGGGGGCTCATATTTTCGGTAAGTTATGATTTTAATAATTCAGAAAAAAAAAAAAAAAAACAAAAAAAACCCATGTGTAGAAGAGAAGGCCTGGTCTAATCCAGCCATAACGCGACGCAGCCTGAAAATACAAAGCTTATAAAGTCGCGAGAAGTCTTTCTGTTTTTTCAGGCGGTATCAAGCGAATCCTTTCTACTCAAAGTCGAACAACTGACTCCCCTGCAAATGTGAGACAGTCCTTATTCTAAACTTTTGACGCTTCCATTGACCAAGAAAATCCTTTTTTAATGACATAATTATAACAAACAATGGACTACACTTCCTACCGTCCGTCAACGGAAGAGTGTGGCACTTGACAGACAATTATGACCACACCGACAAGGCATTGCCTTTAGAAGTTGGCATTGATGTCTGATGGCATTACCTTGATTCACCCTGTATAAATTAATGTTCCTAGAACGGACAGTTTAAGGGACGTAATTGACACGTCGTACACACTATAATATGTACTTAGCTAATTTATTCACTGAGGTGGAATTAGGGGGGCTCATATTTTCGGTAAGTTATGATTTTAATAATTCAGAAAAAAACAAGGGAAAACATCTTGTAAAATGTTTTCTTAAAAATGGTGTTTAGGACCCTATTAGAGATATTTATAATAATATATTATCACAAAAAATGCTCTTGACATCTACTGAGGGCTAAGGGTTACCAAATGTGAGATCCGTCACATTGTGAATGGGATAGTAGGGAGGTAGGGACGGGTCCAGAAAATTTGTGAGAAAAGATGTTGTATACCTTACAAAGAACCAAAGAATAAGGGAGTTGCCAAGAAGAAGAAAAAGAAGAAGAAGGAGGAGAGGAAGAAGAAGAAGAAGAAGAAGAAGAAGAGGAAGAAGAAGAAGGGGGAAGAAGAAGAAGAAGAAATGTGTTTAAGGAGTGGATAAAAAATGTGCAGTTACCAAAGTAAACAGTTGGTTGACAAACCGAAAACGGTTTGTGTGAGAAATGAGGACCGCCACCCCGAAATGGGACCCAAACAGATAATTTATGGCCTACTTAATGAAAAATTTATGGTACTTAGCTAGGTCGTGATGTATAAATTATGCTACTTCTGGGCCTTAATGGGATAGTTATGAGAAGGAGAAGAAGACGAACACCCACAAGAGGAAGAAAAAAAAAAAGAAAAAGCCGTAGGAAGCTCTGGGGTGGACCTTTTTCGGCAGTCTAAAACGGTAGCCCTTGGCTACAAGCCCAAGAAGGAAAATGAACAAAGGCAAAAGGAATTCTACTAAAATATTGGCAAAGAAAATTAGGAATTCAACCACAGCCATGTAGCAAAAGATAATAAAGATAATGTACGAAAAGAGATACACCACACATGGTATCCATTTGCCTCCCATCAGGATATTGCAGCAAAACGTTTCAAAATAGTGGAGGTATGTGTTTAAAAGCCACTTTTCCGAATTCATTTTTAAAAGGGTGCAAATGGAAGGAGAGAAATTCTTCTCCGGTTGATTAGGAGGGGAAAGAGGAGGAGAGAAGAGAGGGCAAAGAAAGAAGAAGTTAAGAGAGGAAAGGGAGTTAAGAGAGGTGAAGAGTCCTAAAGAGGAGGAAGAGAAGGGTAGAGACTAGGGAAAAAGGAGGAGAAGAAGGGAGGGTGAAGAGGAAAAGAGGAGTGGAGAATTGAAGGAAAGGGAGAAAGGGGGGGTAAGACAGCCTCTTCTATCCTATTGGGCTAAGTGGTATCTCCTACTCTCTCCAACTCCAATATCTCCAACTAGATTTAGATGGCTGGCTCCCAGCTGAAAAGCCTCGCAGTCAGCGGATATGAGGATTGAGGTGAAAGCCAGCAGGTGTCCTCTTTGAATCGCCCACAAGGGGTGAATGCAGGGACTACATTTTTTTACCCTTTCATGCGCTTTAACACAACGGACAGTATTAGGTCGTTCGCGCCGAAAGGGATTACATTAGTAGCCAATAATTTTATTGTTAAAGCTTAAAGCGATGAATGTGCCAGTTCCTAGTTATTACTGATGTTAAAAGCTTTACTTCGAACTCTTGACGTTCGCGCGCCTCCCGGCACACTTGATCCTTTCCCAAATTCTGAAAACAAGCAACGTCGTGCATTGTTTGTTACCTGGATGGCTGACCGCTTGGGACGGTGGCTACACGGGTACAAGTCTTGCAGGCTGGTTTCTAAATTTTCAACTCTGGGGTCTGAAGAGGACATTCAAAGAAGAGGAAGAAATAGAGATAGGGAAAACAAAATCAATACATCTGGGTGTGGCTGAAAGAGAGAGAGAGAGAGAGAGCTAGGAGGATAAGAGAGAAAGAGAACTAAGAGGAAAAGAGAGAAAGAGTATACTTGGGAAAAGAAAATGTGAAGATATTTTTCAGCGTAAATGTCTCACAAAGTTTTTAACTGGAAAATACATCCATGTTTTTATACAGAGGAGGGGAAGGAGGAGGAGAGAAGAGAGGGCAAAGAAAGAAGAAGTTAAGAGAGGAGAGGGAAGGGGGTGAAGAGTCCTAAAGAGGAGGAAGAGGAGGGTAGAGACTAGAGATAAAGGAAGAGAAGAAGGGAGGGTGAAGAGGAAAAGAGGAGCGGAGAATT
Organism: Diaphorina citri; assembly: GCF_000475195.1. Lineage (NCBI taxonomy): Eukaryota > Metazoa > Arthropoda > Insecta > Hemiptera > Psyllidae > Diaphorina > Diaphorina citri. The sequence continues at coordinate 194,244 of NW_007377509.1, forward strand.
GAAGGAAAGGGAGAAAGGGGAGGTAAGACAGCCTCTTCTATCCAATTGGGATAGGTGGTATCTCCTACTCCAATATCTCCAACTAGATTTAGATGGCTGGCTCCCAGCTGAAAAGCCTCGTAGTCAGTGGATATGAGGATTGAGGTGAAAGCCAGCAGGTGTCCTCTTTGAATCGCCCACAAGGGGTGAATGCAGGGACTACATTTTTTTACCCTTTTATGCGCTTTAACACTTCGGACAGTATTAGGTCGTTCGCGCCGAAAGGGACTACATTAGTAGCCAATAATTTTATTGTTGAAGCTTAAAGCGATGAATGTGCCAGTTCCTAGTTATTACTGATGTTAAGCTTTATCCTTTCCCCAATTCTGAAAACAAGCAACGTCGTCAGTGGCGTAGCGTGGTCTAAAGTCAAGTGTAAGGCGTGTAGGGCACTAATTTCCATCACCATGCACATTACTACATAAGTCATGCACATGCTTCTTCATAAATATTTAAAGTAAATATTTAAGGGTATTTGAGTAAATTTTGAGTGTATGGCCGCCATACACGCCCTACATGGACGCTACGCCACTGCTGACATGTCCTGTGTGACGTCAATTCCATGTCATTATGGTGGATGATGACACGTCGTGCATTGTTTGTTACCTGGATGGCTGACCGCTTGGGACGGTGGCTACACTAGTACAAGTCTTGCAGGCTATTTCGATCTCGGTAGAGCTTCAAGACAGCTTGCTTTTTTTCTAAATTTTCAACTCTGTGGGGTCTGAAGAGGACATTCAAAGAAGAGGAAGAAAAAGAGATAGGGAAACAAAATCAATACATCTGGGTGTGGCTGAAAGAGAGAGAGAGAGAGAGAGAGAGAGCTAGGAGGATAAGAGAGAAAGAGAACTAAGAGGAAAAGAGAGAAAGAGTATAGGTACTTGGGAAAAGAAAATGTGAAGATATTTTTCAGCGTAAATGTCTCACAAAGTTTTTAACTGGAAAATACATCCATGTTTTTATACAGGATGACAGCGGGTTCGTTTCTCACCCGGGGCGGATTTTATTCTGAACGGGTGATGTTCGTTCTCGGAACGGCTGGCTTTTTCCTATCCTGTCTTCCTTTTCTCTTCGCTTACGGGACGATAAGACCTTAGCAGTTACAGTTCCTTCTACCAAGCAAGCCTTTTTTCTGTTAAAAAAAAAAAAATAAATAGCTGACGATGTAGGTAGGTATTTTCTAATTAGGTATGCATTTTCACCGATTTTTTTTTCTTTCTTTCTTCTTCTTCTTCTTCTTCCTCTCTTTACTTGATTCTTTCTGCTTCGACTTCTTCTTGTCTTTTTTCGTCCATGTTTTTATCTCGTCCAATGATTATCTCTCCTCTGCCTTCTGCCCACCATTCCAGTCATAATATCAATGACTTTACGACCTCCGTAGTGAACATAATAAGAGGGACTTGGTACCTACTAGCTACACACACTTTATAGTTTTATATTTTTTGTATTCAGGGCTGTTAACAGGTTGAGTGGGCTCCGGGGGTAACTTCATCACCAACAGGCCCCTTTTCAAAACATTTTTTTATTATTATTTTTTTTATTATTTTTTTATTTATTTATTTATTTTTTTTTTGTAGCCAAATAACTTAGCTCCGGGGCTAAATACAGAGCTTAAACTCGGTTTAAGTCTTGGATTAAACATTCCGATTGGTTGATTTCAAAAATTTCAATCAATCAGATTGCTTAGTCCGAGAGTTAAACTTAAATCGATTTTAAATTCTGATTGTGGCCCCGGCCATGAGGCACTTGTATTTTAATTTATTAAAAA